>NC_135552.1:3919700-3927200 GCF_964340395.1 Glandiceps talaboti
TGCAAAGAATTTGGTTGAAATTGAACAGATTTCATTAGTACTGGTGTAGATTAGTGGGATATTAAAATATTAGTACTGGTGTAGATTAGTGGGATATTAAAATATTAGTACTGGTGTAGATTAGTGGGATATTAAAATATTAGTACTGGTGCAGATTAGTGGGATATTAAAATATTTGTACTGGTGTAGATTAGTAGGATATTAAAATATTAGTACTGGTGTAGATTAGTGGGATATCAAAATATTAGTACTGGTGTAGATTAGTGGGATATTAAAATATTAGTACTGTGTAGATTAGTGGGATATTAAAATATTAGTACTGGTGTAGATTAGTGGGATATTAAAATATTAGTACTGGTGTAGATTAGTGGGATATTAAAATATTTGTACTGGTGTAGATTAGTGGGATATTAAAATATTAGTACTGGTGTAGATTAGTGGGATATTAAAATATTAGTACTGGTGTAGATTATGGGGATATTAAAATATTAGTACTGGTGTAGATTAGTGGGATATTAAAATATTAGTACTGGTGTAGATTAGTGGGATATTAAAATATTAGTACTGGTGTAGATTAGTAGGATATTAAAATATTAGTACTGGTGTAGATTAGTGGGATATTAAAATATTAGTACTGGTGTAGATTAGTGGGATATTAAAATATTAGTACTGGTGTAGATTAGTAGGATATTAAAATATTAGTACTGATGTAGATCAGTGGGATATTAAAATATTTGTACTGGTGTAGATTAGTGGGATATTAAAATATTAGTACTGGTGTAATGAGTGTCTGGATTAGTCAATATTATTGTTATTGGCTCATTTGTTTTGTGATTTATAGACCTTCGCTTCATTTCCTATTCAAATGTACTATACACGATGTAGTGTTGAATAGACGCCAGTGTGTTGATTCAATGAAATGACAGGCTTGATCCAAAAGAGTGATACACTCAAAGGGACAATCGTGAAATTCATTGGTATTCAAATCTGACCGGTATGGTAAATGAGGGAATTTCTTTTTGAGCGGTTCTAATGTACCATTGATCAGATTGTGATCGGAATAAAGTCACTGAAAGCATTGATTGAAGCCACACATACTCTAGATTAAACTAACGGAAAACATTTATCGTAATGACAAATGTACCCAGATAATGTGAAGCGCTTTATAAGGCGCATTCTGATTGGTTAGAAAACAAAGGAAGCGGGCACATCTGTTGGCTGTATTATTAATGAGTGATAAAGTATGTTGTCCAATCAGTAGCAACCTTGTAATAGCTTCGCAAGGGTTCCTTCCCCATAATAGTTTGAGAAATCCTTCCCCCCTAATAGTTTGAGTAAGTGATTACAAATTTTGCACATTTTCTAACATACTGTACTTTTATATTCATGTTGCAGCAAACATAAGAGGACTTCGAAATATTATGGTTGACTGGGAGTGTGTGTGTGTGTGTGTGGGGGGGGGGGGGGGTCAGAGCATTCAAAACTATTATAATTGATACTGAAATCAACATATTGACATACCCCTCGTACTGAAGTCATCCACAAGAATAATTTCTGTGATCAATTCAGGCGGTGACCTGTTGAGAATACTGTGAACTGACCTCAACAAAGTAGACCATGATTCCTCAGTGAAACAGATGATAATACTGGCATTTGGAAGACGATTTGCATATTTCTTTGATTTACACCTGTTTTAAAATCATAAGCAAGGATAGTTTGATTAGTATTTTGGTTTCATTTTCGATGTTTGTTGTTATATCTTTATAGCATTGTTGACTATAATATGCTAACCAGAGAAAGTGAGAGTCAACTCAGCCCAGATACAGTATGAGTCAACTCGTGCGTGGACTTCTGGCTTTAATATTATCGCCTCCTTTCGGCTAAGTTTAAAATGTATTCGCTTTGATTTGCTGTACGTATTTCAGGTATTTTGCTTTCCAAGTTTATGTCCCCAGTTTTATTATACCTCCTTGGGAGACGACGAGAAACCAACGTACACAAAAAATAACAGAAGGAATAAGTATAGTAGGTCCCCATAAACGTAAAGAAACGAACCAAGATGACTCTTGCATATCAGAACTTAATCACCTGTAATTGCCAAAGAAAACACGTTAAATTATGATATGTTAGGCTGCACGATAATTTACAACTGTCATTAATTAGTGCAAGGTCTTAGATTATGACATAAATCACAGACTGAGTATAGCTGTAACGATGAGAAAAGAAAGGACATGACATTGCAAAATATTAATAAGAGATTTTTGAAGGATATGTTGTATAATTATATGGTTAAATATCCTTACTGTACCTTACTTTCGATCTTCTAAGGTAATGTTATGGAAGGGGGGGGGGGGGCTGCAGGTCTGTATCAATTACCGTTTCACGTTTCATGTTATGAATCGAATAGTACCCAGGTGTTAGACGCGACTAACAAAGTTTTTTTTTTAAATTTCTGCCCAAGATTAAAATCAGTATACATACTTTACTTATGTTAAATATACTCCTTGAACATTGAAAAGAAAATGGTAATAACAATATCAATATCAGCTGATGGTAATGAAGTGAACATAAATCCACTGTCTCTGAGATTTTCGACTCAAAAAGAATGCAGTAGAGTTAAAGCTGCATTACATACTCGTTATATTCACTCATTGTATTGTCATTAAAACCACTATTTCACTGATTGTGGTATATAATGAATAGTTTGTGTTAATTAAGAATCCGTTGTAGTTGGTGAATGAAAGTCGGCTTTGATGTGAGGCCGTCTTTTGTACAAGAAGGTTGCCCACTGATATGGTAAAAACGTCGTTCAATGTAATTTCTTGAAATTATTGAGCTAGGAATGCCTAGGAGAACAAAGAAAATTTAGAAAACTGCTAAATATTTTGGGTACATTGAAAGGTTAATTTAGTACGCCCATCGACGGACTTCGAAGTTGGAGGCATTTTTTTTTGCAAAAAATCAGCAAAAAATTCATGGGTATGTTGTGATTTCTTTGGACATATTGCACGCCTATGACTCTAATTATACTAGACTGTATGAGATACTGGAATAAATTAGATATTTGGCGGACATTCGATAACGGATCTCGATTTTAGTGAAACCAGGATAAAATGAAAAGTCTTATTGGATAACTAATACATATGTCCATACAAACACTTTACTATGTAGTCATGATATTTCTATTAAAACCCACTTTTGATTTAAAAGAAAAACCGATTGCATGTAAATACCCATTGCAGTGACCAGTAGTCTAATTAAATTGCATTTCAATTAGATCAGCGCATTTAATAAAGCCTGGCGTACACCGGAGGAATCAGCTGAGGAAAATTTCACTCTTGGCAATTTCCTCACGCCGATTCCTCTCGTGTGTGGGGCAACATTTAGTGGGATTTTGGTCATTCGTTGGCCGTGAGCCAAATATCTAGCATGTTCAATAATTTTGGCCACTACTGAATATTTCCTCGTTGTACGTATGCGCCAAACCTGAGCAAATGGCTCACGACTTTCTCCTATGAGCGCATGCGTGGCGATGACGTACAGTACAAAATGTTTGTGCCCAGTCTAAATTACAGGCGAGTAAATTATACGTCAATAACGGTGATGAAACTCATCTTCTACTATGCATATTTTGAAAAAAAATTACAGAATCTTTCGTCTACAGGATTCTTAGGAGTCTACCCAACTCAATTTGAATATTTATAATCAGAAATTCTAAATTTAATCACTAGTTTTCTTCAGGCAGGATTTTTAATTTGTACAAGATATTTTTCAAAACCAAAAACTGTTTTAAACAATGTAAATGTTCTCATTTTGTTTTTATCAATACTATTTCTTCTAATGTACGTCATTACGTAATTCCCCATACCAAGATTTACAAAATTCTTCACCTAAATTATCATGAACCTTCTTGATTGTATAATTAAACATGCATAGATTTGGCCACATACTGTTCTCACTATATTTATCAAGTAAATTTCTTATGTATGCCCCATTTGGAATAACGCATAGAAGGCATGTAAACTGCTCTCAATTAACCATCTCCATCAACAATTAATCTATACCAATACTTTAACATCAGTTTAATTACAGGGAAATTAACTGGAAAATGACCTAATTCTCCAACAACATCACATGTTGATGCCGTCTTAGAAACCTCAAGTTCAGCTGATTTCTCTCGTGTGTGCCGGGCTTTCAGTACAAATTGTGGATGAACACTTGGTACAATTTAATTAAACTGCGTCTTTTAATTAACGATGGTTTTCAATCAAAAAGTATTAATAGTGGTTGAACAAACAGTAATTTAATTAAACTGCACATTAATTAATTCGACGCTTTTTAATTTACCAGAACAAAATTTGATTAAATTGTCCGAAGGAGACACCCATGGTACCATTGCATGTACAGCAAACATGATGGCAGGATGACATGCAATTAGCATTGTCATGCCAGCGTCACCCCATTGAGCCCCAACACTAGAGGGCGCTATTTCTTTTTTCTTTTTAAAAATACTTATAAGGCCTAAACAAATAATTGTTTGGTTCCGGTTACCCGACCCCACCTAGCTTTTCACTGCCGAACCTTTTTTTGTATTCTAGAAAAATATAATAAAATCGCAAAAATTGTGAAGTCTCATGAGAAATAGTGGCTGGCATCAACTTATAATATAAAATTGAAATCTGAAATAGCTGTACATCTGATAGGAAGAAATAATTACAACACAGAGAGTATTGGAAAACAATGGAAAACCTGAACTAGACACTCACACAGAAAAAAAAAATCCACCTACCCCGCCTATTATAAAATTGAGCGTAATCAGAACCACACAATTTTTATTAGGCATAAATAATAACTCTACTGTCTTATTTTTGTTCTCTTCAGAGAGCTAAGAGTTGATTGAGACATTCGCTGTATACGTAGCCAGTGTCCTCAATTATTGCAGTATTTCCGATGACTTGGTATTAAATACACGACGACTTTACTCGTGAAATAACTTGATGATGTTAGTTAAGAGCGAAATTAAAAATGTATAGATTGGAAGAAAGGGAGTTCCGAAAATAACGAGTTGTCTATTTGTACGTCATGACTGCATTAGCCTACATACAGTACTAGTTACAACGTTAGAAATAATGTATAGCGAGTTGCATTGTACAATGCTATTACCATGCAAAAAGTATACAATGACACATTGACATTGGGGACATTTCCAGAAGTATACAATGACATATTGACATTGGTGGACATTTCCACTATATAATCGAAAAGTATACGTGCACTAGTTAATAACGAAGGAGGCGATAATGTAAATTGAATCAATCAAATTAAGTAACTCGTCGCATTGAGCTCAGACGGCGATCTACTTACAGACTAGGTGTAGCACGTCATCGCATTGAGCTCGGGTGCCGATCTACTTACAGTTTAGGTCGCACGTCGGGAATTTTCCGTTCTAACGAAATCAAATCGCTGACATATTCATTGAAAGAAGCGTGTTCCCAGCCTGCTTTCACTTTCAATGCGTCGGCTTGCTTAGTTCTGACGGGCGCGCCGTTTTCTCCCGGTTGTACGTGCTGATGTGGCATTGTTGTTACGTCAAGGTCTCGCACTAGATGGGTTTCTTCGTTCTGTGCCACAGTCTGCTAAAGAGAACAACGTGTCTATATATTATTTGAGAAATTGTAAATAACACCATATAACTGTTACGTGATAATAATCTAACCAGTTATCTCTCCTTCGACGCAAGTGGACGAATCTCTGACTCAAAATTCTGAAACAAAATGGTTGTACTGTATCAAATATGAAATAAAATGTCTATAGATATAAACATACACTTTTATTTATTTAGTTATTCGGTCTTCGTCTTGAATTAACATACATACATTAAATTACATAACATGTAAAGATGAAGTTGTTATTAATATGAAAATAAAAACTTTTCTAAAAAGAAAAATACAGGTCAATATTTTGGCGGGCTAGTGGACGATAGCTGAGTGACAGTAAGTGATTGTTTTGGCTGGCTCAGTGGCTGGTGGACGGTTATGGCGGGCTAGTGGATGGTACTGACATAAGCCTAAGGCTTGACGATAAATTTTACTAAGTACAGATAAACTGACGGAATTCCATTTTTATGAATGAAAAAATTTTTTATATACGACAATTACAAGTAACGAAGCAATAAATGTAACGAAACTAGGTCATGTGTTCGATCTTATTAGATTGTTTTGTTACAGACCGGAAGAGTGTAACCCTATAGACACAGCTCTACATACAGTGGCAGCAATAAGAGTGTGGTGTGTTTGCTCTATAAGGGAGCCTTCACTAACTACAAGGGCAGTGTCATGTTTTCTCCAAATCGGTCCTCGGGGAGGGCCATAGCTTAGAAAATGTAAATTAGGGGAGGGTTACATTTTACACTGACTCATTTTTTTTATATCGAACTTGCATTATTTTGTGATTTTGGCATGATCACACCACTGCCACCGTTGCCAATTCCGAATCCTATCGCTACCACATCCCGCCACTAGGGCACTGCCACCATTGTAACGTAATATCATTGAATTAACTGTTAGTTATGGTGTGGGGATAGGAGCAGGTCTCACAGTAGTAAAGTGAACAGCGTGGCAAGATATGGGGAGGGGGGGTAATGAGGTGGAGTTTAGATCTTGACGTCGATCTTGAGGTTGTTAGTTGTGGCTCATCTAGTCTTTGGGAGTTCTAGCATTCAGGTCAGCCAATGGCATCCAAACACATGCATTGTTTTAATATAAACACAAACTCATTGTGGTGGTAATAGGGGTTAACAGCAAATGCCTGTAAAAACTATCAATGTGGTGGGATGTTGCTACAGAAAAATTCCTTGTTTCTAGTGAGATTCGAACCCAGGACCTCCTGACTACTAATCCTTATCTCTAACAACTACGTACGCCACAGGGAGGAGATGTTAATTTTTTTTCATTGAAATATTTGAACAGGGGGAGAGTCATATTTTAGAGAAGGAAGTTGAGGGAGGGTCACTATTTAGCACAAAGGACTAGGGGAGGGTTACGTTTTATGCCACAGACCGGGCTTGAAGTTCCCGACCCTCCCCCTTTTAATTACTGAAGGCTAAATGTAGACAAATCTCAGCTTTATATACAGTGCCAACAATAATAGTGTTACAACAGTGTTTGCGCTCTAGAAATGTAGGCAAATTTCATCTTCACAAAATAACGGCCAGAGTCCAGCTGTGCTAACTGTTTGATTACAGCAATGTCCTCTTTATTAATGGATTTCAACATTCCCTTTGAAATCAGTTTTAATACTTTATATGCCCCAAGTTTTAATGCTTTCCCTGATAGTAATATCTGATACATAGCATTGCCAAGTTTGTGATATCTCTTTCATTTTCTGTTAACTAGTCAGAGTGCTGACTGTAATCAGCAATCATAATCTTTAACCATCACAATTATCCACATTTATACTATGTAATCGATTTGCCCATTCTCTCTCAGCGGAGCATGTTTT
>NC_135552.1:3929700-3947200 GCF_964340395.1 Glandiceps talaboti
CAGCAAAGTCTTACTAACACTTATCCATTTCATTGTCTGACATAACAAATATCTTAATAACATTCTTTCTTTAGGGGTGAGATCAGCAGTTCAATGTAGGATAAAAAAATAAATTCTTTTACGGGGTGGGTGGGTGGGTGGGGGAGTGGGAGTGGGGATTGAGCTATTTTAGTTCTCATCCTACAAAATCGATTTTACTTTGAATGGATGTTTTGTAAACCTCTATATTTCTTTTAAAAATGTCAAATTGAGAAAAAGGAAGAATTATTGCTATAATAGTAAATGCATGGCATTAAAATAAAGTAAAGTGTCAGCAAAAGAATAATTTTTACTCACTATATACTGGCTTTGTATTCATACACTATATACCGCTACATACTGATTTGAAATTGATTGTGTGGTTTAAAGCAATTTTCAATTTTGACCAATTTAGTTAGAAGGGGTGGGGTGGGGTGGGATGGGATGGGGTGGGGTGGGGTGGGTTGGGTGGGGTGGGGGGGGTTCTAAGGCCTATGTATAAGAATTTAGTTTTTTGTCCTACATTGAATTATTAATCTCGCCCCTTACATCATCTGACATGACAACAATTTTACTATCATTGATACATTTTCTTGGCATTGTCTTAGCAGATTGTTGCCAAATTAATTACTTTGTAATAAATTGTTTTCAGCAGATACTTGCCAATTCGTATACATTGTAGCAAGTTGTCCTATTTTCAGGCATATCAATGGATTCAAAAGTTTTTTTACAAATTTTGTTCAATTTTTGTCATGACGGACGATAACAGTGTACCGAGATATTTTTCGAGTCACACAAAGGCAGTGTTAGCAAGAATTTTGTTGATCCTGGCGACGTTTCGTTTCTACTCTACTGGTTTCCACGGTACAGTATTAAGAATACCGCGTTGAAGCGAGGCTTGTCCCAATATTCAGAACAATTTACACAGTATTATCGACGAATACGATTTAATGGAGGGAAAATGTCTGTCTTGCGGGTTTTAACTTTTTATTATAGAATAAACACTTTTATAAAAACCTAATAACGCGAAGTATTCATATCCGTGTTATTATCGTGGTTAGAATGAAATATTCTATGCCACGAGTACCGTCTGCACGAGAAAATTGATCGAGACAAAAGCGTTTGATTTCGATGATTTTGCATAATGCACCATTTTACAATGTTGGCCATACTTATGCACATTCCATTAAGCAATTAAGAATTTTACATATTCATCTTTTTCTTGTTCATAAACAAATAGCTTTTTATACACAAGATTTAAAAGAGAGCTCTTATTGTAATTTTAGATCGACTTAGTATAGAGTATTTCTATGGACTCAGCTTTAATGTATTTTCAAATTGATTGGCAGACGGAGGGAGAATTGAAAAAAAAATGTTAAAAGGAATCGAGTAGATCGTCTAAGACTTTTATACGTCTGCTATGGTTACTCAGAGTACATTTATCTTCAACTATTAATATGTGCGTTTATAAAATGAAGCCGAAAGAGTCAAATCAAGAATTTGCTTTCTTAATTTCTACTGTTTTTCACTGTACCACTTATTTTAAAATGCATAGTGACAGAACTTCGAGACATAACGAGAAAATTGGAATAAATGTATCCGTGTAACCCTAGACGGTTAGACACTGTGTCATTTATCGTATTATACAAAGTAGGTCATTGCTCTCTAAGACTGTTATATGTCTACCAATGCTTCCGTACAACCTCTTAAAAGCTTTCCATGTATATTAGGAAGTAAATCAAGGACAATTGTGAAACGTTCTGAACGGATTCTTGAAATACAATACAATATAATGAAAAGAAATTGAAGTGTACGTACAGCCAACCATATATCCAACCAACCAACCAACCATCTAACCATTCATTCACATACATACATACATACATGTACACACACATACATACATACATACATACATACATACATACATACATACATACATACAAACATTCATACATACATACATACATACATACATACATACATACATGTACACACACATACATACATACATACATACATACATACATACATACATACATACATACATACATACATACATACATACATACATAGGAGTGCAAAAGTAATGAATAGAACAGTCCTGATAAATAAATTCAATCCTGACGTTTCGAGTGAATATTCTTTTACAAAGGATACCAAGGCAAGCTATAAGTAGGTTACCACCTGACATACACAATCAAAATGTCTACGATATTGGCGTTAAAAGGTGTTTCAGTGTGTATTTCTACACAATTTATGCATAGTCACTGAGATTCAGATTCGACTCCCGAGGTAAGTTTACGACAAATGACCATTTGGACATAGTTGATGTGATGATATAATAGTAACGGTATGATGATTAATTCCTACATTACTATACGATTACTCTCTCTCTCTCTCTCTCTCTCTCTCTCTCTCTCTCTCTCTCTCTCTCTCTCTCTCTCTCTCTCTCTCTCTCTCTCTCTCTCTCTCTCTCTCTCTCTCTCTCTCTCTCTCTCTCTCTCTCTCTCTCTCTCTCTCTCTCTCTCTCTCTCTCTCACACTGAATTAGTATATATATATATATATATATATATATATATATATATATATATATATATATATATATACACACACACATACATATATAAATCTTAAATATGCGAAAGGTAAGAATTCATGATATTACACGTTAAGTGTCAAGGTGACGTTGACTTCTGGACTTGTTTACCGCGAAGGAAACGAGTCAAAGTTGTATTGTTTCATAATCCTGTAACTTTATTGAAACAAATAGAAAGACATGGACAAATCATATACATCAGCAGTGCCCAATGTGCCAGTATAGGGTTTTCTATGCATATGTGTCCAGTCATTACAACCATAGTTTCCACGGTCCACGTTTGCTTTCCAGACTACAAATCGATAACGGCAATAAATTAATATTACGTAGTCAAAGCAACACTGCAAGTACATAGACTACAGTATTAGCAGTGCAGAAATAGTGAAACAATACAATTACTTATAAATACACCATTTCCACAGATTTTAAAACTTTTCGAATACATGTACACCATTCAACAAGCGATTTCTTATTGGTGTAATCGATACATTATGTTTCAATCAATGGCAAATATAAACTAATTGCCGCAATTTCAGTGTAACCAAAAACATTTGTTGTTTGTTATTGATTCATCTCAATTAGTGTAAACCACCCAAAGCAAGACAGAGATTAGACAATAAACTACGTCGTGTTGTCAGGCTTCTAATAGCGTGGTGCGAATGTCGTAGATTCGAATGTTGTAGAATGAATGTCGAATGGCACGAATGTTGTAGAATGAATGTCGAATGGCACGAATGTTGTAGAATGAATGTCGAATGGTACGAATGTTGTAGAATGAATGTCGAATGGCACGAATGTTGTAGAATGAATGTTGAATGGCACGAATGTTGTAGAATGAATGTCGAATGGCACGAATGTTGTAGAATGAATGTTGAATGGCACGAATGTTGTAGAATGTCATAGAATCTTTAATAAAAACGTAGACTCGGAGGTATATGGGTTGTTGAGATGGCGATGGTCGACTTCACTATCACAGAAAGAGTATCGACCAGATAGAAGAAATAACTGCGAATATATCATTCATTCATTCATTCATTCATTCATTCATTCATTCATTCATTCATTCATTCATTCAGTCAGTCAGTCAGTCAGTAAATCACTCACTGACTCACTCACTCACTCACTCACTCACTCACTGACTCACTGACTGACTGACTGACTGACTGACTGACTGACTGACTGACTGACTGACTGACTGACTGACTGACTGACTGACTGACTGACTGACTGACTGACTCACTCACTCACTCACTCACTCACTCACTCACTCACTCACTCAATAAGCCAGTCAGCCAGCCAGCCAGCCAGCCAGCCAGCCAGCCAACCAACCAACCAACCAACCAACCAACCAACCAACGAATCAATCCTCATCATACCTTGTTGATATCGCCAGTGTTGACATCACCATCATATTTATCATCGTGACCGGCAGCTCTGACTCCAGATTCGTTGCTTTTGATCGGAAGCTCCTTAGCAATTAACATATTGACATTTCCATTTCTTGAAATTTGTCCGTTTCTACTAAAATTGGAATGTGTATTTTTCGAAAGTGACACACCTTTCTCCGTCAGAAAATGGCGGTAGTTAGACTGTGGGTCATTCCGTAAGCTCGGAAGTTTTTGTCCTGGATATTCGTTACTAAGAAACATCGATGAATGAGCATACAGCGATAACAAGATGATATCAAAAGTAACCCAAAACAACGATGTCAGAATAATCGTTCTTCTTGTCTTAGTCCGATAACAAATAAACATCCTGAAAATCAGCAAAAGATTTATATATACATAGGACAATCTAATTCATAGACAAACAACATAGCCGATGAATGAAATGGAAATCTTGAAATGGAAATCGTTCGATCGTTCGTTGCCAAGTCTGACTTTTGTCCACAACAGGCAGTATTGCACGGGTAACTGGTCGATTTACCAATAAAATGAACTGTCTCTTGAAGTAATAATCAATTCCAGTGTTCCTAACGACATCGGATAGAATTGTACACCATGAAGCATATCTCATCCGACCTGTCCCGCAAAAATCAGTATAGCTCCATTCCATGGCATACATTGTAAGCTGGACAAATCTGCGCATGTGTCAGTTCCGGCACCTTAACAGGTGTTCGTGTCACAATTGTTTTGTAATTCATGGATTGGCATATTGTGGTTATAGATGATCAATATATAGGCAGTGCTTTGTGAAGTATGTATGTATGTATGTATGTATGTATGTATGTATGTATGTATGTATGTATGCATGCATGCATGCATGCATGCATGCATGTATGTATGTATGTATGTATGTATGTATGTATGTATGTATGTATGTATGTATGTATGTAATAAGCTTATGTATGTATGTATGTATGTATGCATGAGCACGTACGTACGTATTTATGTACGTACCCTTGCATATGTAGATCAATGTAATGTCTTCATATATGTTGCATACATGTACGTGTGAATGCATATAACCATCAATCATTCAATCAAATCAATAACCAAAGCGAAAAGTACGATGCTAATGTATTGAGAATGGTCGCGTTGCGTTGATATATAGACTGTACTCACATAGCCAGGCATCATAATGGAAACAGCAAGGCCATCATAACTGAAACTGCAAGGCCGGTGGAAACACGAATCAGTCGTTAATTTGCCCGCATAGTATTATTTTTATTGCTGTTGTCGTTATTATCATTAATTAACTATCATACATTAACATTAAATATCTGTAAATAATAAACAGGACTTGTCGTCACTTGTTTGTCACATTGTAGTTGATATAGCTAGTAGAATTCTACTGTATTAGTATCTACAGTGGTCGCCACATCAATTCTAATTAACGTTATAGTATCTACAATGGTCGCCACATCAATTCTAATTAACGTTATAATAACTAATTATACCTGTTCTGAGTTTTCTATCGCGATGGATTATGTATTTTCAGTTACTTCCTTTTTATTCAAAACATTGTTGCTATGATACCGTGCATGGAAACAATTTCTCATTGTATAGTCTTCTGTACCAATGCATGGACAGGATACTTGCACAACAGATCATAGAACATGATATGTCATCTTATTGCAAAAAAAAAAACCAATATCATACCATTGAACCAGCTATCATCGCATCGCATCACGTCACATCATATCACATCACATTGCATAACTATTAGAATTCAAACTTTGACCAGCACATACAATCACATTACACCAGATCCCACCAGGAAATAAATAGACAAATGCAGCCTCTGTATATGAATATTTTATAGTTTATTTGAACTGTATACGGGTTTTAGTATACAGATATTCATAAGACAGTTTCCCCACGTTTATCGTACATATGCCCTTTTGACAGAGTGTCGAAACGTCAAGGATTATACTGATTGATAAAGACTGTATCAATTATTACTTTTGCATTCCACAACGTAATGTTGTTATCACTTCCAGCATGAATGGATGTGTGGTGGCGCCATAACGATGCTAGTGTGTACAAATTCAATACTAACTACTGTCATAGCTCTCCTCCTTCTTCTTCTTCTTCTTAAAGAGATCGTTATTGATACTGAGTTGATAGAATAATATGTGTACGAATACGGAATCAAGTTTTGTATATCAATAAATAAATGGTCAGTACTATAGGAATTAAAGAAATTATTCTTTAAATTCATTTTAACAATTGACACAATCACAGGGAGTTCAGGAACATTGTTGCAAAAAACAAACAAAATATATATAAACAAACATAAACGTATACAAACAAACAAAATGTGCATGAGTAAATGAAAGTAACATTTTAAACTCATGTATAACTATATATATATATATATATATATATATATATATATATATATATATATATATATATATATATATATATAGTTTTGGTAGTACTGGAACTCTTTCTTGGTTGTAACTCGGAGTTTCACGCATAGTGCGATCGTCAGACAACTATAGGAATTAAAGAAATTATTCTTTCGAGTTGTCTGACGATCGCACTATGCGTGAAACTCCGAATTACAACCAAGAAAGAGTTCCAGTACTACCAAAACTATTACGCTCTGCCACTGCGGTATAGAGCACTGTCTTAGCAGATTGATACTCACCGAGTTATAAATATATATATATATATATATATATATATATATATATATATATATATATATATCTATATATATATATATATATATATATATATATATATATATATATATATATATATATTACTCTGTGAGTATCAATCTGCTAAGACAGTGCTCTATACAGTTCTAACGTGTGTGTGTATATACATATATATATATATATATATATATATATATATATATATATATATATATATATATATATATATATATATATATACACACACACATGTAAATATGTACATACGGGTCAGTATACTATTGAAATAATATACTATTTTTCTTTATTACTCACGAGTATATCATATTTCAATAGCATACAGGCCCGTATGTACATGTACATATAGATATCTATTCATAATATTTTCATTTACTCATGCATATTGTGCTTATTTGTGTATGTTTATATATATATATATATATATATATATATATATATATATATATATATATATATATATATATATATATATATATATATATATATATATATATATATGTTTTGATACGGATATTACTAAACAATTACTAACAAAGTCTATGGATTAATGCATGTTCTTTATTTACCTTCTAATTCATTCTACAGTTCCTTATGATCACATGACTATTTTACTTTTGTTCGGACATACGTAGTTAATTTGCTAGTAATCGTGTGTTTGTCATAGCTTGAAGAAGGTACTATAGGAATTAAAGAAATTAATTATATATATATATATATATATATATATATATATATATATATATATATATATATATATATGTGTGTGTGTGTGTGTGTGTGTGTGTCTGTGTCTGTGTCTCCTGTCTCTCTGTCTGTGTCTCCTGTGTCTCTGTGTATGTGTCAATCTGTGTATTTATTTATGTATTACGGTTCCTGCGCTTTGGTACAATTAAGGTCGGCAAACAGACCGAGTTCGCCTATTTTGCGAAACTTTCAGAAAGGGAACTACATGTAAGAGTCTATAGTGAAGACAACAGGTTACATTCAGACTTGGGTCATTGAAATACTAGTAGTAAGATTATACTGTTTGGATGAAATTTTACACTGAGTGTAGATATTCATCAAGACAGCAATCAGTCAAAGTTTATCCAAAAGCAAGGATAACATGCTTATTATCTCATCCGCGGATCGGAGAAAACAAGTCTTTGTTTTTACAAACTTTTTTATATACTTGTAATATATGTATACGTATAAACAGTTTGGGTAATTTGGGTTTTGTTTACTTGCAAGAGAGGAAACAATTTTGTAATCTTTTATTGGATGGGTGATACATATGAAATCTTAACATTGTTTCTGGTAAAATATTCGGGATACTTGTCAGGCAGGTAAAAGTATCTAGTCTTGCAGAAAGATCTTAGATGCTCTAAGAGTTGCTGTATAAAGCTGAAATGTAATCGTTGGTAATGAGGACCTCGAGCTCTGTCTGGGCGCAGCCCTTCGCGCTAGCGCCCTCAGTAGCGACTTTGGTCGGCTTTACAGTAAGCAGAATAACCCGAGGGATATATAGCAGCCAGACTAGTGAAACTCAATGTGTTACATACAACATACGGGAAAAGTAGTATTTTGTTTACAGGATGCTCTCAAACTTTGGCAATGTAACAAGAATAATCGTCATTAGGATGGCCTTAGTTAATTTTCTATGTTTTTCATGACCTCACCGCCCCTATTATATATTTCTTCAGTTTTGGGAAATTATTTTAAAAAATCGACGCCCTTCACGGCAGGATTAGGCAACACTTACGACGTCGTTGATTGTAAGACGGCGACTCTGCTAGTAGCGTGTATCTGAGCGAAACTAATAGTTAATCGGTTCGATTGTAATGTAGGGTTCCTACATTACAAATAGTGTCAGTCTCCTTCTGACTTAAATTATCATTTCTATGTCATTTAGACTGGATCTATTAAATACAATGATGAATTAAAAACTAAGACACATATACATTTGAAGGTGCACGATGGGAAACACATGATTAACTAAGGCCTCCCTTGCAAAAAAAAACAAAAATCAATAAACGGTGACTCGGCATGCAATTAATATATCCCGGCGGCTCCGGTATGAGTATTAGTGCCAATCGAGATCGGGATATTATCCGATATTATCAGGATATTAATAATATCCCGATCTAATATTATCATTATATGATATTATTATCAGCCTTCTTAATGTTGGCTAGATGACCAATCTATTCTCATACGCAACCTTTATATTTGATGCTGTAATATATTGAATTCTGAAGACACTCAAGAGGACACTATCGATTTTCTTTGTCGAATTCATATAATACAGATGTATGTCCTAAAATATATCATGTTTATACATATTCATGTTAATCGTCAATCGCTGATACTTTGAACGTTATGTGTGACACGTCTTCGGAACTGCAGTTACCGATGACTAGCCCTCGTGTAATACATGATGGCATAAATACATAATTATAACATTTTGATCAATATTTGATAAGAATAGTACAGGCACTACCATACTATAATTACGAGGCAGCACCCTTAGTGTTCCGATTACTTCCTGGCTTTAAGGACAGTGTTTGCACATTTCTAGCACTTGAACGTATTGAAATACAATAATCACCGCTACAATACACTCAAAAGGTATGTAATCGATGATGATGACACGTACACAAAGACGAAGGTGGCGTTCCCATGGTCGTAATTCACACGCTTTTGGTATTTCGTGGTACGGCCTTCCACGTTTGATGCGTTCAAATCCGAGCATAACAAGGGAGGGAAGGAAAAACATTATTAAAGTCCATGACTCAGATTTTCATTAGTTTAAAGTTATTTTTAATCTTAGATTTATTTAGTTCTCGTGTACAATCGACTGATCAAAGGATGAAATGCCGCGATTCAATGTCAGCTTTGTGAACTCGTATCACCGTAAACTGGTGTTCTGGATGGTGTTCGGGGCCTATAGTTATTCAAATTCATATTCATGTCCACGTAACACTTTAACAAGTAGAACACTTCATCGTTTTGAATTTTAATCTGATTTCTCTCATTCACAGTTAAATGACATCACAATATCGATTATCGACCTTATTGATTATCGTAAATCTTACGTAGAATTATTATAGGGCATGCGCACATGCCAACCTGTTCTTCCAATGAGTTCCCAATACGTTCCCAATCTTTGCGTGGTTGCTACAGAGAACGAACAGAATTAACGGCAGAAGGCCCTAAGGAGAAAATGGGAGGCCACGAAAAAATGGGGGTGGGTGGGGGGTTTGAAGATTCTGATGGTAAGAAGGAGGGGAGGGGGTATTTTGCAAATTGCAAATTTTTTGACCAAACTATTTCCTTTCCGCTCCCCCTACCCCACCCCGCCGTAAATTCCATTCGTTCCGTAAATAACGTTATTCAGACACAAGCACGTGTCAATTTTACAATAGTATTAATGCCCTTGAAAGTGTACGTAAGATATCTTATAGGGGGTCTTAGAAATTCCTATAAACTATGTTTCTTAAAAAACACACACAAATAAATAAACAAACAAACAAACAAACAAACAAACAAACAAACAAACCCAAAACAACGAAACAGATATTAACGACCCGACTATCGGTTCAGTTCACAAATCAAAAACTTGTTTGCCTTAAAATTGCATCCTTCACATAATGTTGATGCTTTAGGTAGGTGTACGAAGAAAACAAATGTCATTTATTTGTATCTTAATTATTATCAGTATTATTAGGAGAGATAGTTTCACATTTAATCAAGAGATGACACTGTCTTCATTCACACTTCAAAGCTGTAAGGCAATGAAGGAACAATTATCAAAATGCTTGGTTTTGTTTTGTCCTCAGTGAAGGTATTCACTTTATATTTCAAATTGGTTAATGGATATTTATGCTCAAGTTCTCAAGGTCAAGGTTACGTTTTATACCAATATTAGAGATGAGTTCTACTCTCCAGGAGAGTGTTTTCATTTTAAAATAGCATAAGTTGTTACAACGATTGAATAGAACCATGCAGGATGGCATTGAAGTAAATGACATGTTCGTTTTCTTTAGTTAGTGATATAATTTTTCCATTAGTGACATGGTACTCCAAGAAACCATTAATGGGTTTGGCGCTGGAAAATATCATATCATTTCACAATTCAATCAAAACGAGTAGGAACTGGAGTGGTCGCCAATGACAACGTTGTCACGGGATTGGTTTGCTTTCCTTCGAGCATGTATTATTTGAAATCAATACATTTGAAAATTATTAATCTGGCTTGGTTTGGAGCATTTTCAAACTGCATTCACTTCGGCATCGTGGTCGCTTTTCAGCCGGGGTAAGATGGAGGGCCACCGTCAGTTGTTTTTCGGTAGTGAGATTACCTCATTTGAAATAGTGATAGTTTCTCTATACTTTGTTTTGACTTTCTCAATTATCCCGGTTAATTCTTTCGTTATTGGTGTGATCGTTTCGGAGAAGTCTCTTCACGTCCCTACGAACTGGTTCGTGTGTAGTCTCACCGTGGCTGATCTGCTCGTAGGTACAGTGGTAATACCGATTTCAATCGTGCAAATCTTGGACCCTACTGTCTTTTCCAGTCTTGGTGTATGCTTGTTCACGATTTGTATATCCAGTGCCGCCGCAACTGCGTCTATCGTCAACCTTATTGGTAAGTAGGAAGGCTAGAAAAATGTTGAAAAAAACTGATGTTTCTGAGTTAACATTTCAAAGAGCTGAAGTCACCACACTTCTATTTTAAATTATGTGGTATAGATACATGTATTATGAATTCGAAATATCAATATTTAAATTCTTCAAATAGATTTTAATATATTCCTAATCGGAGCGTTCTGATCATTGATAAGTACGAAGATTCGTTACTTATTTTAGTAGTCTATATATTTCCTCGTTAACGTTAGATCCCTATCCAAAGTTGTACAGATTTTCAAATGCATGAAACCAATGTGGCCTGATCGTCAAACCCGGTAGAGTGTGTTTGACTAAAGTCAAAAGTCTTCGCCTCAGGCTATATACAAATGTAGTTAAATGCTGTCATGATTACACGACCACGACCAAGGACTATGAAATCACATTCTATTTGGTTAATGCTATAACCAGGTGCATTTGTAAGTGGTTAATGCTATTACACGATTTTATTTTAATAATCACCATGTCTGAAAATAGGCGAATAAAAAATATCCATTAGAAAGCTTTAGCGACTGTATATTAGCAACTCGCTGCTTTATCCATTCTATATTACATGTACAACTTAAAAATTAGTCCGTGAAGTTTTTACCATTTAGTTGTATTACTTTGTTTAATAAGGTACGATATTCGCCTGTCAATTCACGTACGAGTACATATGCATGCATGGTATCTCGAAAGACCAGCTTGCTCGCATTCAATCCATCCAAAATGCAGCCGCTCGCCTTGTCAGTCGCACTCGCAAATTTGATCACATTACCCCCATCCTAGTTGATTCACATTGGCTGCCAATTGATGCACGGATCAAATTCAAAGTCTTGTTACTTACGTATAAAATTGTACACGGAATCGCACCATTGTATCTGAAAGATATTGAGTTGTATGTCCCAGCTAGAGATCTTCGATCATTGAATACATTACGCTTAGTACCACCAAGAGGCAAATTCAATAGAATCTATGGCCAAAGAGGTTTTCTGTCTGCGCTCCTGCTTTGTGGAACCTTTTGCCCCTAGAAATTCGCACCGCCGAAACGGTTGATTGTTTCAAACGCCATTTGAAGACGCATCTTTTTGTGCAATATTTCTGTTAAACTCACATTTTACAGGTACATTCATGATATTTTCCCAAGGCTTTTAATATTCGACCTCATTCGTAATTGGACATGAGTTTCTGTTTTAATATTTTGCTCTTCGACTATTTTTGATATGTTCTTACCTCGATCTCTTTTTTATCAGTATTGATTGCATTTTAATTCCCTTTGTTTCATGAACATTAATTATGTGTTTTTTGTTTTTGTGTTTTACTTTGTTGTGTACAATGCACTGTGACGTATGTGTAGTGCGTTCTTTAAGAATTAAATAATAATAATAATAATATACAATGTATCTCGCGTAAAAGTCTTTAAAACAGTCAACGTGTCTCTGCTTGTCTTTCTGTCTGTCTACATGACGTATGTATGTATGTATGTATGTATGTATGTATGTATGTATGTATGTATGTATGTATGTATGTACGTACGTACGTGTGTGTGTGTGTATGTATGTATGTATGTATGTATGTATGTATATATGTATGTATGTATGTATGTATGTATGTATGTATGTGTGTGTATGTATGTATGTGTGTGTGTGTGTGTGTGTGTGTGTGTGTGTTATTTTTGACAGTGTTTAGTAACTAAGATTGTTTTAGTAGTTTGTTTGGTAATATTTTGACGATTGGCTAAGTGGATGAGGTGATGAATTTATGCCCTTGATATTTATTATTTACTTTGTATATATTTTGCAGGGATTACAGTCGATCGTCTAGTGGCGATTCGTTTTCCATTGAGATACCTTTCAATCATAACGGACAAACGTGCTACACTCATCATATTTTGTCAATGGACATTCGCTTTCTTGTTTGGATTTGCTCCTGCGATGGGATGGAACAATATTTCAGACATAACTGAAATTTTAGGGCTTTGTGAACCGACACTGATCACGACGGTTGAGTACAGCGCTGTATTAATATTTGCTGTGATACTACCAACAATAACGTTTGTTTCGGTTACTTATTGCATCATTCTTGCCGCTGCTCGTCGACAAAGACAACGAATAGAGGCGACGAGAATTTCCACTCTTACTCGTGACGATAATCGGGAACGCACCCAAGCGAAAAATCTCAACCTCACCAAGACTCTCTTCGTTATAGTGATTGTATTTTACATTTTCTGGTTACCATTTGCCATGCTCAGGGAAATCAGTCTGATCATTCTCCACAACGGTAAGATCAAATTGGACGGTAACAAATACCTCTATGAATGTTATCTCTCCCTTAGTGTGTTGGCCTACGCTTCGGCTCTTCTCAACCCTTTGATCTATGCCTATGGCAATAGGGACCTTAAACGAACCAGCATAAAAACTCTGCGAAAACTGAAATGTTGTAAGCGGCATACGGTTCATACGACATCGGTACAGACGGACGAACCTCCATCGTTCATAGACGCCGAAAGGACACAGTCCACCGCCCTTTCTTCTATCTCGCCAGACATATTGTTAGACGAAGACTTTCATAGCCACCGACTGGACTCATTTTCGTCTGTGTCATCAACACTAGACTACAGGGTGAATTTAGAGACGGTCACGGTACAGGAATTGTAATAATAAAGTAATGAACTTCCAGAATATTTCCTCAACAGAAAGTATTATACCACATATTACAATCTATTAAGGATACATTCCCACATTATCCCTACACAAAGAACAGAAGAACAAGTTTATTGATGATTGTAATTATTTCTTCGAAAATCAGTTTAGGTAGAATATTGCACCTCCAGGACGAATTTCACTGGAAATCAAAAAGTTCTTTTAAATTCTCTCCAAACTTTGCTAAATGTAAGCTTGACTATGGTCTTTTTGAAATAATAAACGAAATTTGGGGTCCACAGTTTTGTTTTGAAGCAAACAACAATCGTTTATTTTCCGGTGATATAACACAGAGCCATTTTATAACTAACTGTCACTCCAGTGAGACCCACTGACCTTCTCTTCACACCTCAGCTAAGCATTGATTTACAGCATGGTTGTTAGCAGTGATGTGACTGGTAGGATCTGATACAATGGTGGCTGTGGGTGGGATCTTGCCACTCTGGAATATGCGACCGCAGTGGCAGGTGTGGGATGCCAAAATCACAAAATAATGCAAAGTTACATACAATGAGTCAAAATAAAATATGACCCTCCACTTTTTCCATTTTCCACGGGACCCTTCAAAAACCGATTTGTAAAATATGATCCCTCCAAATTTTCCCGACCCTCCCCCACCTGTAATTACTGAAGGTTCCCTAAAGATGGAAATATACCCATCTGGACTTTTCCTTTCATGTCCAATGCTAGCAATTATTCCAAACTTATCATCAGTTCCTACGAGACAGTTTATATACAGTATGTATACTATAGAGTATATATTTAATTTCCTCTTGGCTCGATTACATAATTAAATAATATATAAAACATATTTTTCATATTAGAATCAATTTACAATGATTTTGATATTCGTTTTTTGCGCATCTGTATTTATAAGTTAATATATTACTGCTCTCAATATCTATGGTACCTCAGTTAGATAGAGTTTTCTCTATGATACTGGATTTAAAATATTCTAATCAATTTTACCAATAATTACAACATGTTCTATATATTCAAATTCGGGGTGGAATTGGGGTAGCTTTTATTGTTCAGTATACAGTATATATATTAAATACTATATATCATATCTATTTCTAGCTCGATCTACAAATATATATATTTATATAAATATTTATGGATAGATAGATAGATAGATAGATAGATAGATAGATAGATAGATAGATAGATAGATAGATCGAACGTTGCTTGAGAATTATCTTGAAAAGTATTTTGCAACCGGGTTATAATTGTAGCTACACTCTTTAATTGAGGTTGCAGCCTAGTCAACAATATTCTGGTGATTACTTCAAAACTGGCATTTGTAAACTCCGTATAGCAATAATCGCCCTCCTGTGTTGTCGAAGATAGCATACATCACGCTCCATACCCAACTGACTTTCTATCATTCTCCGAATTCCACACATGATACATTTCAGACGACATTTCTTTGCTTCCTCGATACTTTCATGTCTTAAACAGTAGACATACCGAACTTGAAAGCAGTAATAAAATCAAGCAGGCTTTTAATGCAAAACCAGACAAAGAGGGCAGTGAGCAGCAGAGAGGTGAAACAGTTGAGAGCAACCGTTTGGGAACAGTAGCATTAAATTTTTAACATTTTGTTCCCCTTGACATTTTTGTGTAAAGTGTACATTATTATCTGAGACACCAATACCTTCAATGGTAGCAAGATTAGTACAAGCACTATATCGAAGTGTTTTGTATCACAGTTTGTATTGCATGTGTTACATATTAGGGTGGATACATTGGAGCACAGAATAAAGGGGAAGACATAGAGGAAAACGTTATCAGGAGAGTAGATCCTACCCCTCCCTCTTTTAAATTACTATTTGTGTCGCTAGACTGAGTTCAATCTTAACACCATGTAGCAAGTGTTTGTCCTACGCACTATTTACTAGTAATGTCTGGCATTGCAATATTGTTTGTGTATCTGTTTGTACTAAAGCGGAATAAATGTTTGCTATAAAATGTTTGTAAAAATACATCTATTTTCATAATATGACTTTATATGTTGTAATATGTTATAATATATTTTAGTAAGTATAATAGTATAAATGTCATCTCATAGGCAACAACAACAAAATATCCAAATATACCTTGAAAGCTCAGCTTGTGTCCCTTAAATTAGCATACATTATTCTGATGATTTGCATAGAGAAGATTATGCTACTAGGTTTAAGATTTCGTGTTCGAAAAATGTAGATATTTACCACTTTCGCAGGGACAATGATATTCCTACTGCCTCTTTTGCAGAGAGTGTGAAAAGAAATTCAGCTTTCATAATATGACTACTATGACGACGACGACGGTGATGATGGTGATAATATATACGCATGCGCTACTTTAGCCTCGTCGTCGCCGTCAGTCTGGTTAACGACGATGCAACTTCAAGTTCGTTGACATCGACGGCTTTTTAATAACGATGAAAACGACGATTGTGATCGTAACGCAGAATTCTGAGTTGAAGACTACGTTCCATAATGGCGTGTGTAACAAGTTTTGTCATCCTCTCCTGCTATGTAATTTTGAGCTGACGTCGCTGGTACGATGATGATGATGATGATGATGATGATGATGATGATGATGATGATGATGATGGAAAGTCGGTAACTGGTACTTTCGTAGAATATTCCCGTAGGAATTATTGTCATTGATGACGACGACTAAACTTGTAAACACAACGTATGTTCTTCGTTGCCAACTCAAAATGCTTCGTTACAGAATGAGATGATAAAGCTATTGGTTTTCGTTAATAGTCTGTGGATAAGGTGACTTCGTTTATTTGAAAGGGTACATTAAAAGTACAATGGAACACAAACATCGTAATGAATTTGAATGTAACATTTAACTTTTAAGGTACATAGCTTTATGCAGCTTAAACACTATAATAAGGAAAGGCAAGTAAGATGATGATATACAGTATTAGATTTCCGAATGTAGTCTAAGATTAAGACTTGAAATCTGAGTTGCCTCTATCTAGTCTTGACGGACGTGATTTGGAGCTTCTTCTACAGAACGTTTGACATAGTTCTTTCCTTCAGCTGAAAGATAAAGAACAATATACACTTAACAAAACCAAAACTACACATCCAATGTTCTTGTTTTGCAATGCTATATTAATTGTAAACATAAGTGCAAGATAATTGTTTTTTGCAACTAAAACTGTTATGTGTGACATACGAACACACGAAAGGTATACATTGCATTGCATTACATTACATTAATATATGTTCAACATTATCTCTATAGCTTTTCGCAATCAATCAATCAATCAATCAATCAATCAATCAATCAATCAATCAATCAATCAATCAATCAATCAATCAATCAATCAATCAATCAATCAATCAATCAATCAATCAATCAATCAGTCAGTCCGTCAGTCAGTCAGTCAGTT
>NC_135552.1:3949700-4019700 GCF_964340395.1 Glandiceps talaboti
TGCCATATTTTCTCTCACTTTCGATTTTTAAGCAATGTGCAGAACACCTGAAACGTGCTAACATCTTCCGATGTTTGTCAATGGTAACAGAGAACAAATACTTTTCAGGTTGCAGCAGGGATTTGAAATTTCTGTAATTTTCTAGTTTATCTAAGGTTGATATTTCACTGTGCCAATTTAAAAATAAAAACTGTTTAAATCTAGTGGTGAATGTGCCTATAAAAAGGTCTATATTGTCAACTTCCTGTGCGTCCCATACATCTTGTAAACCAGAAATAGAGAGTAAGGTTCGTACTTCTCTGACCCATGTACCCTTAGATCTTAAACCAGAGTTTTCAATTTGGTAAAGCATATTATAGCATTTTTTGGGGTATCTATAATTTGGCATATTTACAAGTTTGGCCCAATATTTAATACATTTTTTTGCTGTTATTAGATATATTGGGTATCTCCCACATTCACCAAGAACAGCACAATTTGGAGCGCAATGTGGAAGCCCTAAAAATATTCTGCATGCTAAAAGCTGTACCCTTTCTAGTGACAAGTAACTTTGAAAACCCCATAGTTCAGATCCATACGTCAAAATTGGTGAAATCATTGAATCAAACAACTTAAAGAAAGTATCATATGACAAGGTACCAACTCTATTACACTTGCTCCAGGCGTTTATAAAAGCTTTTCTGCCCTGTTGTGATAGCAATTTGGTGGCTTGAAACCACTTTAAACGACATGATAACAATAATCCTAGGTATTTGTAGTATGAAACAACTTCAAGTGCCTTCCCGTTAAAAACCCATTTTTCTCTCTTTGACACAAATCCCCCATTTTTGAAAACTACTATTTTTGTCTTAGATAAATTGACAGTCATCTGCCATTTACTACAGTATTCACTTAGAGTGGTTAATAATTTTTGAAGTCCTATAATTGTGTCA
This sequence comes from Glandiceps talaboti, assembly GCF_964340395.1. Classification (NCBI taxonomy): domain Eukaryota; kingdom Metazoa; phylum Hemichordata; class Enteropneusta; family Spengelidae; genus Glandiceps; species Glandiceps talaboti. The sequence goes on from NC_135552.1 coordinate 3,950,633, forward strand.
GAAAACATTACAACATCGTCTGCAAATAGTAAACACATGATTTCAACTAAGTCTGGGGACAGCTGCACTCCACGCTGGCCAGTAACATGGATTTCCCTTGCTAATTCATTGATAAAAAATGAAAATAAGAAGGGGCTAAGCATACACCCTTGGCGTACGCCACTGTGACAGTTAAAATATTCAGTATTACCATCACCTGTTCTCACACAAGACTTGACACTGTTATAGATACTGTTAAGCATTCTGAACATCTTTCCCTTCACACCACCTTTCAAAAGGAGATACCATAACCTCTGACGTTCAACCGTGTCAAACGCTTTAGAAAATGACTGCACAAGAAAGAAAACATCGGCCTATACAGAGACGATGGTCTAGCTGCCCTGCACAACACCTCGGGAAGAAAAGCTGATCAAATTAGGAAGCACATGAATAAAACATTCCAGGAACTCGGCCTTAAAATCACCGCCCAAACCAATCAGAAAATAACGAATTTCCTGGACATCACACTCGACTTAAACACTGGAAAACACTACCCCTACCGAAAGATCGACCAGTATATATCCACAAGCAATCCAACCACCCACCAAACATCACCAAGAACCTACCCGCATCGATAAGCAGACGTTTAACCACCATCTCGTATGATGCTGAAATCTTCAAACAGTCAGCACCATTATACTACAACGCACTGAAGGACAGCGGTTACACAGAGAAAATATCCTACACTAACAACCCACAAGCAACTAGAAAAAGAACCCGCCAGCGTAACATCATCTGGTTCAACCCACCATTCAGCTCTAACGTCAGAACAAGCATTGGGGGAACATTCCTAAAACTCATCAGGAAACATTTCCCAAAGAAATCAACCCTACACAAGATCTTCAACCAAAATACAATGAAAGTCAGTTACAGCTGCATGCCAAACGTCGCCAACATCATCAAAACACATAACAACAAAATCGCGAACAACAATACAACGACCAAAGAGAAATCCTGCAACTGCCGAAATAAAAGTACATGCCCCCTACAGGAAAGCTGCCTGACCACCAGTATAATCTACAACGCAGAAGTAAAAAGAGAGGAATGCAACCAACCCCCCAAACTGTACATCGGCCTGACTGAACATACCTTCAAACAAAGATACAATAACCACAACCTAACCTTCAGACACGAAAAATACGCAAACAGCACTGAACTTTCGAAATACATCTGGCAGCTGAAAAGAAATAAAAAAACGTTCAAAGTAGACTGGTCTATATCACAGAGAGCACGCCCATACAGTAACGAAACCAAACGATGCGACCTCTGCCTAACTGAAAAACTCTGCATCCTCAACGCCGACAAACAAACACTTCTCAACAAAAAATCTGAACTCATCTCAAAGTGCCGACACGAAAACAAGTTCTACATAGCGAACTTCAAAAGTAACATCACCTGACAAATCTGAGGACCCCTTGTATGCATAGAAACAATACACAATTAACTGCCAATAAATTCTTTCACACCTTACACATATAAATACAGTAACACAACGAGTAGCTGACAGTTGTCTGATGAACGCATTGAGCGTGAAACTCGGAGTTACAACGTAGCACCTCAAGTTCCAACCAACTCACTTTGATTATTCCCGCCCTGCTTACCCAAGCATCGAGCACTCTATTCTACGAGTTTGATACTATTTACTATATATATATATATATATATATATATATATATATATATATATATATATATATATATATATATATATATATATATATACTAAAAAATGACTAGCTGAACTAACGATTGTGAAGTTCTGAAGTCAGTCTTACTTCCAATCCCAGAAGCGTCAGCGACGTATCGATGTGACTAGCACATCTTCATCAGGTTGTCATACTACAAACAAAACCAAAGTAACTACAGCGCATGTCTGAACTTGAAACGGACAAAAGAAATTGATCACATGACAAAAAAGGAGTGAGGCAATCAGAATAAGCTAGTGAAAAGTCTAGTTTTGGATTCCTGATTATATATATACACTTCTTTTTGAGATGAAATGAAATGTATGGAATAAGCCGTTCAAATTAGTGCTCTTGTTGAATACCATGAAAACCCTTTATAAAATTCTCTGTTTTGAATATTACGTTTATTTAGATACCATTATCAAGATGAAGCAAACTTTGGTCTTTGGTTTATTGGTCTTGGCACTTGTAGCATCTGTGATGATTGAAGACACTGTCTCATATACTGCAGGTCTTGGAAATGTTGGAAGACGGGAATTAAAACATCAAGATTTGACTGGTATGTGTCGTTTATTTGCTACAAGCTCAGTCCTAGATATGCCATATAGTTTCTTATAATAGGAAAAACAGTGTTTGACAAGGGTGCAGTGGCGGACAATAGTAGTGATTTAAGGTTTTGTCAACTTGTTTGTTTGTTTGTTGATTGATTGATGGTAGGTTTGTAGGCTGACTGGCTGGCTGGCTGGCTGGCTGGCTGGCTGGCTGACTGACTGACTGACTGACTGACTGACTGACTGACTGACTGAGCTATAGAGATAATGTTGAACATATTTTAATGTAATGTAATGTAATGCAATGTATACCTTTCGTGTGTTCGTATTGTGCTTTCTGGCAGGCAAGATAGAACACTGATCTTGACACCATTTCACACATAACAGTTTTAGTTGCAAAAAACAAATATGTTGCACTCCTGTATACAATTAATATAGCATTGCAAAAACAAGAACATTGGATGTGTAGTTTTAGTTTTGTTAAGCGTACATTGTTCTTTATCTTTCAGCTGAAGGAAAGAAATATGTCAAACGTTCTGTAGAAGAAGCTCCAAATCACGCCCGTCAAGACTAGATAGAGGCAACGCAGATTTCAAGTCTTATCTAAGACTACATTCGGAAATCTAATACTGTATATCATCATCTTACTTGCCTTTCCTTATTATAGTGTTTAAGCTGCATAAAGCTATGTGCCTTAAAAGTCAAATGTTACATTCAAATTCATTACGATGTTTACGTTCCATTGTACTTTTAATGTACCCTTTCAAATAAACAAAGCCACCTTATCCACAGACTACTAAAGAAAAACAAGTTTTATCATTTCATTCTGTAACGAAGAATTTTGAGTTTGACAACGAAGGACACACGGTGAGTTTACAAGTTCCGTCATCGTCATTGAGGACGATAACGTCTATACGCATATTCTGTGTAATTTTGAGTTGATGATGAAAGTACCAGTTACTGACTTTCCATAGAAATGGCTTCTCATATCATCATCATCATCATCATCATCATCATCATCATCATCATCATCATCATCGTCATCATCATCATCATCAGCAGCAGCAGCATCATCATCATCATCATCATCATCATCATCATCATCATCACCATCATCATCTTTTAAGGAACATTTATTCCTGTTTAAACCCTGTTACAATTAAAAAAGGCTAAAAATACATACAAGGGTAGCAGGGGGAACATACTCTAGTAGAGTATACGGTGCGATTATAATGTCTCGGAAGATTCTATAATTCAACAATTACATAGGTGTAAACGGTACATGTAGTATCGGGAAAAAATCTTTAAGTTGTAATGGAACAGTTACTGTACTATTGTGTTTAAAAATCAATCTGGAGTTGACCGTTGGTGACCTTGCATATTGCGTCATTGATAGCCCATGTTGATTCAAACAGTTCTATGTTGTGTTCTTGTCGGTAATGTTCATATTCAAACGATAATTTTGCTCGAAAGCGTGTTTTGAAGATTTCCATGGGATCTATTGGTGTCGCGTCTTTCATTTTATTTCCTCTTGCTAGGTGGATTGACATCTTTGCTGTAGATGTAATATACGTGAACAAGTGAAGCGTTCGTTTGTCTGGAAATGTTCTACTCTTACTTGGTGGGTTGATCATGAACCAATGTCCTGGGATTTTGCGATTATCGGTGGAAAGTTGTGTTGATATCCTGGTTACGAAGACGAGCAGTTGTTGGATGTTTGGGCATTCTAAGAATGTATGCAGCAATGAGTCTGCGTTGCCACACAGTGAACAGTTTGGATCTGATCGTAGTCCTGCGTTGTAAAGGAAGTTACCGGTGGTGTAGGCGCCGTGTATAATTCTCCATTGTAGGTCGCCCTCTCTCTTCGTTATTGATGGGTGATAACATGCTTTAAAGTTTGGTTTTATCGATGTTGGCAGACTCAGGATGTCTCTCCAAACTGTATCGAGTTTGGTAGGTAGTTTGTTTTCATGTAGAACGGATATGAGATATCTGTAGATAGCCCCTCTCTCTATTTTGTAAAGTGCTAAGTTTAGTTCTATTGATTGATGTAGTTCGAATGAATAGGTTGTTTCCAGAGAGTCGTTGGGGAGGTTGCTACTGAAGAAATCGGCGATTGTTGTTTTTATATTTGTCGGAATTGCGCGATGTAGAACTTCCAGGGAAAGGGTGAGGATACGATTGGAGTGTATTTTTACTCTGTGTTGAATATCTGTTGTATTCAGCCAGCGTTTGTTGCCAGTGTCGATAAGGTCGGCGATGGTTGTAATACCTGCGTCTACGAAGTGGTTTAAGGTGAAGGGGCACGATCGGATAGGATGTAGTATTAAAGGATTTTGAAAAAGTGGTTCTTTAAGAATGTCTGACAGGGTTGTTGGCCCTCCTTTACGTATTTTTTCGGTCGAGTTCCAGGTGCGTAAGATTCCGCGGTAGTAGTCTGGAATGCGTGTCTTACGTGCGTCGACATTAGTTGTCAAGAGTAACTGTCGGCCGTACCGTAGATTTGCAACTTTGTTTAGGAAGTAGTCCATAAAGTGGAAGGTTGGATGTGGATAATCGTTGTATAAATACCGTTGAATGTGACTTAAGCGGAATGCTGACAGACGAGTTTCAATGTTGATTAGGCCTTGTCCACCTTTAACCAGGGGTAGGTATAAAGTTTCTGCTGGTACCCAGTGGCGACCTTGCCAAACGAATTGGAGAAATAACGATTGGAGAAATGCAATATCATGTTTAGTTGGGGTAATGCATACGAATCTGTAGAGCAGTTTTGAAGCGATCAATTGGTTTACGACGAGTACCCGTCCTCTATATGACATATAGGGCACGAAAGTTGACCAATATTTTATTTTATTTTCGGAAATATTAACTAGATCGGTCACGTTTTTTCTGTGGTAAGCGTCATTGTTGCCTAGGTATAATCCTAATAGTTTTAGGCCGTCTGCATTCCATTTTATACCCAGAGGGTGGTTAGTCCGGTCGCGCCAACTTCCTACCCACAATCCCTTTGTTTTTTCGAAGTTTACTTTCGCGTTCGACGCCTTTTCGTATGTGTTGAGACAAATCTTTAGTTTTGTGAAGTCTTCGTTTTTTGTTATCATAGTTTCCACGTCGTCAGCATACGCAGAGAGAGAAAAAGTATGTTTAGGAGTGCTAGGTATGATTAGTCCGGTGATGCTAGTTGATTGTCTTATTTTGTCAAGGAGTGGTTCTAAAGCGATCACGTAAAGTTGACCCGAAAGAGAGCACCCTTGACGAACTCCACGTTTTATGTCGATTGGCGCGGTAAGAGAATTGTTAATACGGATCAGGGATTGAATATCTGCGTAGAGTACTTTAATGTAGCTTATGAAACGATCTCCAAAACCGAAAGACTTCAGGGTGTTGAACAAGTAATCGTGGTGTACGCGGTCAAAAGCTTTTTCCTGGTCTAGGGCTACTATTCCTAATGGCTTGTCTGAATTGTTGGCGTAATAGATGCTGTCTCTTAGTAGGTGTATGTTATCGAAGATGTGGCGTCCGGGGATGCTACAAGTTTGGTCTTTATGGATAATTGTGGCGATGACGGAACGAAGACGTATTGAAAGAGCTTTTGCTAGAATTTTATAGTCACTGCACAATAAACTGATAGGTCTCCAATTTTTTACCATAGTGTTGTCGCCTTGTTTAGGATGTAAACTAATTACTGCTCTTCTGCATGACAATGGAAGTTTTCCATTTTCAAGTGAGTGGTTGAGTACTTGGTGTAGATCTTTGCCCAAAACGGGCCAAAAGGTTTTGTAGAACTCACTGGGCAAGCCGTCAATTCCCGGGCTGCGATCTGTTGACAATTGTGATACCGCGTTGGATAGTTCTTCGTAGGTTATCTTGTTATCAAGGTAATCGCGGTCGGATTCGTTTAATTGTGGTAGATTTCTAAGGATTGTTTTTTGTGCTGTTTGGTCGATGGGAGATGGTGTGTATAGGTTTTGATAGAAGTCGGAGATGATATCACGTATTTCGTTCTTATCTTCTGTAATTGTTTCGTCGGTGCGTTTAAGGTGAATAATTGGTTTAGAACGACCCTTATATTGTTCAAGCGAGTAGAAGAATTTGTTGGAAACATCACTGTCTTGGAGTAAGCGGTGTCGTGCTCTAACAGCTGCTCCTTTACTCTCGATATTAACTAATCGTGTAAGAATGTTTACCTTTTCATGGTATTCAGTATTTACGTTATTGTCTTGATGCATTTTTTCCTCCAACTGGCGAATCTCTTTTTCCAGCTGTATTTTGTACTGTTTGTGATCGTGCTGCTTAGCGATGCAGTATTGTTGCGTAAGAAGTTTTATTTTTAGTTTCCCTATTTCCCACCATGTCAATAAATCTGCATATTTGCACTTTTGGTTAGCCCAGCTGGGCCAGAAGTGTTCTATTAGTTCGACGTAACTTTCTTGTTTGAGAATATCCGTGTTGAGGTACCATACTGGACTGTGTTTATTAATGTTCTTTTGTGATATAGTGAATGTAACAAGTGAGTGATCTGAGAATGCTAGTGTAGAATTCTGAATAGCGACTGTGGTAATTCGTGTTTTCATCCATTTACTGATATATATTTTGTCTAGACGAGCCTTGGCGTTGTTTCTATGCCAAGTGTAGTTCTGGGAGTTACCATGGTAATGCCGCCAGCTGTCCAAGAGTTTGTGTTGGTGCGTTAGTTTTCCTAGTAGTTTCGCTGTACGAGGATTTGATTCTGAGAAGTTTATTCTGTCGAGGTCGGGATCGAGAGTACAATTAAAGTCACCTCCCATTATTACTGGGTCTTCATTTAGGCTTTTAAGCAAAGAGTTAAGACGGGCGAAGCAATATAAACGTTCGTTGGCGTTTGTGTGTGCGTAGACGTTGATAATGTGAACAGGTGAATCATTGACTTTTACGTGGGTGTGCAGTATGTGGCCTGGGATGGGTTCAGATTTCCGAATTATGTCTATCTTAGATTTAGATGAAAATAAAATTGCTACACCGGCACTGTTATTAGTTCCGTGTGATAGGATACATTTTCCTCTCCAAACAAACGGCCATAACTGTTCATCAGTGGTTATTGAATGTGTTTCCTGTAGGAGGTATATCTCGACTGGGTTCGACTGTTTCAGGTATTCAAAAAGCCGATAGCGTTTTAATGAGTCTCGACATCCACGAACGTTAAGTGTTAAGCACGACAAAGACGCCATTACTAGCGTTACTTGGATGAGGTAGTTTGACGAGTTGAAACTGAATGCGTTGATTGAGTGTTCGGACCGATTGTTGCTCTACCTGTTGTTTTCATGTGTGATCTAATTTTAGTTACCATTTTGTAAATGCGTGCTTTTTGTGCGGCACTCATTGTTTCAGTTGAGCGATAGTGTAGTAAACTTTTGGAAAGATCTTTCAAGTTAGGACTGAAGTCGAAGCATTTTTCGATGAACTTTCTAGAGTGTTTAGTATCTTCTAAAAATTCTTCGATTGCCGATGAGGAGAACTCAGAGCTTAATGGTGTGTCCGACATGTCTGAGATTATAGATTCGTTGTCGTCTGTTTCTTTTGTCGATGCGTCGTTTATGCTATCCTGTGTAGATTGGAGGTTCTGTGTGGATAGCGGCGAGTATGAAATGCTGTCTATGTCCATTTCTGTGTTTTGGGTATAGTGTTCTGGTGGTTGTTCTTGTACATTGGACATATCAGGTAGTCCTGACAGTACGAGTGATGGTGTTGGAGCAGTAGATTGAGTTGAACTCCACGAAGCTTGAGGGAAGGAAAGACAAGGAGAGGATGGAAAGGTTGAAGGAGGGGTTCGTACCCTCTCTTCATCAGCATCGTCTTTTTCAGTGTTATTTTCGTCTTCTTTGCCATTACATTTTGGTTCAGGGTTGGTTGTTGGTTGTGTAGTTTTGGGGTCAGGAACTTGGGTATTTTCGGTTACAATCTGGTTTTCTTCCTGTTGACGGGGTTGATCTATATCAATTTGTACGCTGCTTGGTTCGATTTCGTTTGTGTTATCGGTTTTGTCTTGTATACTCACGGTGTTGTTATCGTTGGAGTGGACGGTTGTATTTGTTGGTTCTGTTACTTGGGCGTTATTATCGGTTTGTTCTCTGGCCATGTCGGTATTATTTTCGTTTGTCGGAGGCGAGTCGTTATTGTTCGTAGTATTTTCGTTATTTTCGTTGCTAGTTGTTGCTGGTGGTTGGTTCTGTTCAGGGCAATTTCGTTGTATGTGTCCCTTTTGGTGACATTTGAAACACTTCATTTCATCCGTAGAAAGATAAACCCTGTAACGTTTTTCTTCGAACTCGATGTAAGTTGGTCCGTTTAACTCACCGTTGAGATCACTGTCAAGTAAGACAAGCCCCTGTCTTCGAAAAGACATGACATGTTTCAGTCTATCATTCTTGCATCCAAGTGGTATTGCTCTAACACTGCCGACGACTTTTCCGTAGCGTGATAGTTCGTATTGAATTGGTTCATCAGGGATAAAGGGTGGTACACCTGAGACAACTATTTTAGTAGCGGGTTTGACGACAGGTTCAACATGGACAAAGTAACCGCTCACCTGTAGTCCTTTCATGCAAATAGTGTCTACCCATGTCATCGAATTGAAGTAAACGAATATGGATCCGTTTATTCTTGATGCCGAGATTATATTTTGTGGTCCTGTGATTTCTGCCATTGCTTGTAGGTAAACTTCAACTGCAACACCTTCAAGTGGTTCGCACTTTATACCATGTTTCTTTGTTAGGCCAGATAACGGTGACACACGTACACGGGTGTGGCCCGTGGCGGCCATACTGTCTTTCCGCAACCGGTGCCCACCCAAATCAGAATCAACGAAAATCGCTGCAATCCTTAGTTAAAATAGTTAATTGGGGTATCTAGAACGTACCAAGTGGCAAAAGGAAAGTCTCTGTGTCAAAATTATTAGGAAGCTTGTCCAAATGACGACGTAAACTGCCAAAACAGGGAGCGGCTTCTTCACACTACTTCCAACATGGCGGCATCATCATCATCATCATCATCATCATCATCATCATCATCATCATCATCATCATCATCATCATCATCATCATCATCATCATCATCTCATCGTACCCTTTGATGTAAGCTCAAAATTACATAGCAGGAGAGGATGACAAAACTTGTTACACGCGCCATTATGGAACGTCGTCTTCAACTCAGTATTGTGCGTCATCATGACAATTGTCGTTTTCATCATTATTAAAAAGCCGTCGATGTCATCGAATTTGGAAGTTGCATCGTCGTTAACCAGACTGACGACGACGACGCTAAAGTAGCACATGCGTATATATCATCACCATCATCACCGTCGTCGTCATAGCAGTCATATTATGAAAGCTGAATTTCTTTTCACACTTTCTGCTAAAGAGGCAGTAGGAATATCATCGTCCCTGCGAAAATGGTAAATGTCTACATTTTTCGCACACGAAATCTTAAACCTAGTAGCATAATCGTCTGTATGCAAATCATCAGAATAATGTATGCTGATTAAGGCAATTTTAGACTATCTTGGCAAACATTTCACATCATTAAAAGACAATATCATCTCAAATTAGAAGAGGGTGAAAATATTTAAGAAAGGTTTAATACCATTATGACAGTAAAAGGTTGTTGGTACATCTGATTATTGGTTGAATGCATGAGTGACCTCTGGGGGTGAGGGAGTCCTTGGGGTCCCCCCTGGTAGATCTGCAGTTTTTTGCTTCTATTAAGGCAATCTGATAAGATGTGTGATTTTTAATGTCAAATACATGTAGTGTCCAAAATAGAAAGTGTATTAATCCCTTCTGACAAGTTCATACTGACGAGTCGAACAATTAGATTAACTTCTTTTATAAAATGTCTGAGAATATTACCATTACAAAACCTTCAAGTTCAATTTTGCCCCAAAGTGCAATATAAATGAAGCATTGATTGTGAAACAGCCAAACATTTAAATGACATGCTTTGTAACTAGTGTGGTAGCTAGGTAATACATGTATATGTATATGTATAGTTATGCTTGAACCAATAAGTAATATTAAAGACTTCTTGTAAGAAACAGGGACAAGAACAAATATTTACATGCACCACATTTCAGACAAGTACAACAATGAAGTACAACAATGTTCAGCCAACTGTATCTCTTAGCCTGTTCCAAGCTGTGCTACAACTACATGTGCCTACTATAGCAGCAAGTTTCTCGATTGATCACAGTGTAATCTGTCATTCCCTGAAGTCTAATTAGTGTACATCTAATCTGGTATAATAAAGAAAGTTGAAAGTTGCATTGTATTCTAGTTGCCGATTTAACATCAAATGTTGGAGTTGTTTGTATACCGTCTGAGTGAAGTTGGCCAGTGTATATGTGTCATATTATCTGTGTAGTAACTAGCCAGCCTTGGTCTTATCAACAATTTGTTTACAATTAAACATCAGAGAATGAAAGATTACACTGTGATCAATAGAGAAACGTGCTGTTAGTAGGTAGCTTCAGCACAGCTTGAGACAGGCTAAGTTATACAGTTGGTCGAACATTGTTTCACTGATGTGAAATTTATTTACCTTTAGTTCAATCTTGAAAACTTCATTGCATCTGAACAACTGAACCTCACTATTCCTCTAGATATTGTTTTCTGGGCTGTCTGCCTTGTGCTTTTCTTTGGTCTGCTCCGTAAGTCCAATGTGTTACCCATGTCTGACTCAAACTTTGACCCGTCCCGCCACCTGACCCGTTCTGACTGTTTAGCTTTCTCCTGGGGTATTGGTTTACGTGTTCGTTGGTCGAAAACTATTCAGACTAAAGACAGACAATTCATCATCCCTCTCCCTATCCTCTCCACTCACCCTCTATGCCCAGTGGCGGCAGTTATATCTGCATTCACACTTTCTCCCCCCCCCCCAGCGGGACCGGCCTTCCCCCTGCCCTCCTCTTTACCTCAATCCCCACTTACAGCCCCTTACTTCACTCGCCGTCTAACGCAATTATTAACGACTTTGGTCCCTGATGTTCACCATTACTCCACTCATAGTTTTCGTCGAGGAGGGGCCTCCTGGGCTTTACAGTGTGGACTCCCAAATGAATTAATCAAACTGCTAGGTGACTGGAAGAGTGATTCCTTTCGTAAATATTTACATCCGTCCCTGCCCTTGCGTCTTAAATCCTCCGTCCAGTTTGCCTCTCAACTACCTTCTAACCTTTCCTAATTTCTACTATACTCTCTCCATGATGGTGTATGTATACCTGTGGCCCCTGGTGACCCAGAGCTACTCAGGATTTAATAATTACGCTTGCCATATTGTGGTGTACCAGTTTAGTCTTCCGACAACAATGGTTCCTTGGTGTTTTGTCGGCAGCACCCGCAGTGAAACGATCACCCTACACACATTTCCGAGTGATATAACTGAGTAGGTAATAATGGGTGGAGGCAGTTGAAATCACGTAAAAACTGGACAGTGACACCATATACAGTGAAAGCCGATAAATGTTACCGGGGCCGGGGTTCTCCACGCCACCGGTGTAGCCATGGTCAAAGCGAAAAAAGGAAGACAAATAAAATAATCTGAAATGATGTTTTCAAGAAAGCAAGTTAGCTTCATAAAATATTTTCACTACGATAGCATTTGTTTTTAAACAATGCGTAGTCCGATTGTATATTTTGATTTCCATGTTGGTGGGATTCGATCGTTTTCATTGTGATACATCACATGTACATCGTCGGAATCATATCAAAGTAAAAAGACGCAACGCTCATTATAATGTTGCTATTTTTTCCCCCATTGTTTTGTCTACCTGAACAATTACTGTGTCATGCCAATCATACATCATTCTGATGATTTGCATAGAGAAGATTATGCTACTAGGTTTAAGATTTCGTGTTCGAAAAATGTAGATATTTACCACTTTCGCAGGGACGATGATATTCCTACTGCCTCTTTTGCAGAGAGTGTGAAAAGAAATTCAGCTTTCATAATATGACTACTATGACGACGACGACGGTGATGATGGTGATAATATATACGCATGCGCTACTTTAGCGTCGTCGTCGTCAGTCTGGTTAACGACGATGCAACTTCAAGTTCGTTGACATTGACAACTTTTTAATAATGATGAAAACGACGATTGTGATCGTAACGCAGAATTCTGAGTTGAAGACTACGGTCCATAATGGTGTGTGTAACAAGTTTTGTCATCCTCTCCTGCTATGTAATTTTGAGCTGACGTTGCTGGTACGATGATGATGATGATGATGATGATGATGATGATGATGATGATGATGATTGAAAGTCGGTAACTGGTACTTTCGTCGTTCACTCAAAATTAAGCAGAATATTCCCGTAGGAATTATTGTCATTGATGACGACGACTAAACTTGTAAACACAACGTATGTCCTTCGTTGCCAACTCAAAATGCTTCGTTACAGAATGAGATGATAAAGCTATTGGTTTTCGTTAATAGTCTGTGGATAAGGTGACTTCGTTTATTTATTTGAAAGGGTACATTAAAAGTACAATGGAACACAAACATCGTAGTGAATTTGAATGTAACATTTAACTTTTAAGGTACACATAGCTTTATGATGCTTAAACACTATAATACGGAAAGGTAAGTAAGATGTTGATACACAGTATTAGACTTCCGAATGTAGTCTAAGAATCTGAGTTGCCTCTATCTAGTCTTGACGGACGTGATTTGGAGCTTCTTCTACAGAACGTTTGACATAGTTCTTTCCTTCAGCTGAAAGATAAAGAACAATATACACTTAACAAAACTAAAACTACACATCCAATGTTCTTGTTTTGCAATGCTATATTAAGTGTAAACATAAGTGCAACATAATTGTTTTTTTGCAACTAAAACTGTTATGTGTGAAATGGTGTCAAGATCAATGTTCTAACTTTGCCTGCCTGAAAGCACAATGCGAACACACTAAAGGTATACATTGCATTCCATTACATTCCATTACATTAACATATGTTCGACATTATCTCTATCTTTTCGCAATCAATCAATCAATCAATCAATCAATCAATCAATCAATCAATCAATCAATCAATCAATCAATCAATCAATCAATCAATCAATCAATCAATCAGTCAGTCAGTCAGTCAGTCAGTCAGTCAGTCAGTCAGTCAGTCAGTCAGTCAGTCAGTCAGTCAGTCAGACAGTCAGTCAGTCAGTCAGTCAGTCAGTCAGTCAGCCAGCCAGCCGGCCATCCTGCAAACCAATCAATCAATCAATCAATCAATCAATCAATCAATCAATCAATCAATCAATCAATCAATCAATCAATCAATCAATCAATCAATCAATCAATCGATATATCGATCGATCGATCGATCAATCAATCAATCAATCAAATAAATCAATAAACAAACTAACAAACACACAATCAATCAAAACAAACAAATAAGTTGACAAAACTTTCAATCACTACTATAGTATATTAAATGTATTACCACTACACCCTAATCTAACACTGTTTCTCCTATTATAAGAAACTATATGGCATATCTAGGACTGAGCTTGTATGTACATGTAGCAAGTAAACGACACATACCAGTCAAATCTTGATGTTTTAATTCCCGTCTTCCAATATTTCCTGCACCTGCAGTAAATGCGACAGTGTCTTCAATCATCACAGTTGCTACAAGTGCCAAGACCAATAAACCAAAGACCAAAGTTTGCTTCATCTTGATAATGGTATCTAAATAAACATAATATTCAAAACAGAGAATTTTAAAATGTGTTCATGGTGTCCAACAAGAGCACTAACAATTTGAATGGCTTATTTCATACATTTCATTGTGTTTCTAACTCAAAACGATTTGATATATAAACAATCAAGTCTTAGATTTCCGATGTTTAAAACTATGAAGTTTTGACATTTTCAACATGGATAGAATTTGAGAAATGGAAATACGCTTTACACCTACATCACCATGTATAGTTGTAGTATCAGGAAATGAACAGTACTTCAAGTTAATACGTTAATACCCACATTGCAGTCCTTTTCAAAAGAAGTGTCACAAAAGGGTGCCCCAGAAGAGGAAATGTCACATGACAGTACATGAAATAGCCAACATATGTGGCTAAACCAATTCTGTGAGTCCTAAATAGTACGAGGAAACAAGCACTTGTGAAGTTAATGCAGTGAAAAGCAAAAGAAACGTTGTGAGAACCGATAGACGGCGTATTATATTGTGCAATATTATGGGTCATGGAATAAGGAAAATGTTTCTTAGGAATCTGAAGAGGCTGAAAGTCCATTTTGTCTTTCATTGGCTCGTTTTATTATATGAATATCAAAGCATGTCTACCAGGTAGTCGCTCTATGAGTGTGAACAACAAAACATATTATGCATTTAAAAAAAACACCAAACGTTTTCAAAACAAAAGCTGACCACTTGGAGAAAGACTTTAACCTGTTTTATGGTGAAATATCCTAGTTTGTATTCTCAACCTGTTTCGGAGAAAGAAATAAGGTATTCACATACTTACCAATAGTAGATTTGGGAACCTGTGTGTGGAGCTGTTGGCTTCAAATGAAGTTATTTGTGGCTCATTCCCTTAGGGCTTTTTATAACAAAAAAGAAGATGAGAACAATTAAAATTTATTTATTACTAAATATTAATACAACAACGAATTGGTCATTATCCATATTATTAGAGGTACAGCTGTACTTATTAGACAAATGATGTAAATTACTTGAATTATTAAAACCATTTGATGCAATCATCACCAACAATTGATCGAGCGACTGATGTTGATTAAATCCTTCTAATTAATCAAAGGTTCGATCGTCTAAAATAATTATTCAGCAATAGTTTTAGTTAGTCCAAGCAGATTTGTACATTTCAACATATGATAGTTGAAACATGTGAAAGCCGCCATCAAAGTGTTCACCACCATGGTACAGTATTTGTTTACTTGAGCCGTCAAAATCAATGTGTGTAAATTACGGAAATGTGCGAATAACCAGATTTAAACTGAACGGCTCAAGGGCAAAATGATAGATTTTTGGGCCTACACGCATTGTTGGAATGCTCAATTCTAAACTATAGCTATTATTATATGTAATGTACCACTTAATTGGAAAATTAATTATATAAAACTACACAATTATGAATTTTGAAGCGTGCAAGGTGCATATTGCCTAATTATTAAAAATAATTGATTATGCAAAGTATTACTGAACATCTGTTAAGTTATTAATACGCTTTGTTTTGAAGTTACTTCGTTACACTCTTAAATATAACTTTCTACGTCATCTAATGCGTTGAGAATATTGAACAGGTCTCGCCTCTCTGTCTGTATATCTCTGTCTGTCTGTCTGTCTGTCTGTCTGTCTGTCTTGCAAATGATAAACCTCCTACACAAATGACTTGACAATCCAGCCATATGTTGTGTTTTTGAAATGTTTTACTTTAACACATGCTTACAATAGTACATAATTTTACAAAAATTATCAGTCATTTGTAATAAAATTTCATTTCAATTAAAAGTAGCAAAGGTAATTTTTGATGTTATCATTTGCCTTGAATTTAAATTAATAATCTCTTCAATTGTTTTAATTGAAGAATTAGAGCTTCATTAGTATGATAATAATGAATCGGAAATTAAAAGGATTTCAACGAATGTAGCGGTAGTTGTTGTTCCTTTTCAAAACCTTATTTTTTGAATGTTTTTTTCTGTAAGATAAATTATCTCAAGAACTTAGTAGTGATAATGATGTTCAACTCGTGTCTGTGTTCTACTTTTACCAGTTTACTGTTTTTACACGTCCCTGACAGTGTTGGACAACAAATGTCGGATAGATTTGATGCAACATTCTGTATTAAGGAGATGCGCTAGTTTCATATTGACCATAGAATACAAACGAAACTTTGCGGTTGTATAGAATATATAGGAATGAATTCAAATTTGAAAAGAATAAACGGAGTCACCATATAACATTCTGTAGTTTACCTTCCATAAGGGAGTGTAATGTTATGCTTTTGTCTGTGTCTGTCTGTCTGTCTGTCTGTCTGTCTGCCTGTCTCTGTCCACGTGTATGTGTGTGTGTGTGTGTGTCTGTGTCTGTGTGTGTGCGTGTGTCTGTGACTCTGTCTGTCTGTCTGTGGACATGATATCTCAAACACTATGGTATCGATTCTAATGAAACATGCTACACATCTTTGAAATGCTAATGGCAAGAACTGATTGGATTTTGGTAAATATCCAATAAAAGTTAATTAGTTATTTGCATAATTATTTCGTACAAACTTTAACAAAATCCATATGTGCTATAAAGTTTTTTGATTTAGCTTAAAGCTTTTATGAATAATTTGCTTATTTAATGAATTTCGGTAATTAGGCTATATCTTAGGAGTGCATACTTCAATTTCAATATAATTTAGTACGTAAGTCAACCATAACATGTCCTATAAAGTTTGTTGATGTAGCTCACACTTTTAATGAATTAATTGCATAATTAATGCCTTTCAGTAATTAGGCTGTGTTTGAAGTTTGTTTATATAGCTTTTACTTTTAATTAGTGATTAGAATAATTAATGATTTTAAGCAATTGCGATATTTCTTGAGAATGCACAATTCAAATTTCATAATTATTATTTGGCACATACATCAACTGTAACAAAGCACACATATACGTTAAAGCCTGTTGGCATAGGATTTTAGTTTCAATGCGTAATTTGCATAATTAATGATTTTTGGTAAATAGACTTTATCGTAATGCCACATGCTTCAAATTTCATACAACTTCATGCCTATACCAACCAAAATAATGTGCAGACGTTTATTGATATAGCCTCTACTTTAATTAGTAATTTGAATAATTAATGTACATCAGTAAGCAATATCTTTGGTACGCATACTTGAGATTCTGTATAATTTGTCATATACATTAACGATGACAAGGCACACATATCGTCTATTCCCTAATGATATAGTTTTTGAATTTAAATACTAATTTGCATAATTAATGATTTTCGGTAATTAGGCAAACTTCAAATTTTAGATAACTTAGTACATATATTGATGGTAAAAAGAAGTGCTATTTAATGTGTCATTTAAAGCTTGATGTTGTAACTTATAAGCTATATAGATAATTTGCATAATCAATGATCTTTTAATAACTATGCACGCTTCAAATTTATAGAGTTACATATATTGTTCCAATTAAGTGGTACATCATGTATAATAGTAGCTATAGTTTAGAATTTTGCATTCCAAAATGTACAATGTGTGTAGGCCAAAATTCTATGGTTTTCGTCTTATGGGAGGCATTCAGTTTAAATCTGGTTATTTGCACGTTTCATGGTGGTGAACACGTTGACGGCGGCTTTCACATGTTTCAACAACCATATGAATGTACACATGTGCTTGGACAAACTAAAACTATTGCTGAATAATTATTTTAGACGATCGAACTTTTGATTAATTAGAAGGATTTAATCAACATCAGTCGCTCGATCAATTGTTGGTGATGATTGCACCAAATGGTTTTAATAATTCAAGTAATTAACATCATTTGTCTAATAAGTACAGCTCTACCGCTAATAATATGAATAATGACCAATTTGTTGTTGTATAAATGTTTATTAATTAATCAATTTTAATTGTTCTCATCTTCTTTTTGTTATAAAAAGCCCTAAGAGAATTAGTTACAATAACTTCATTTGAAGCCAGCAGCTCCACACACAGGTTCCCAAATCTACTATTGGTAAGTATGTGAATACCTTATTTCTTTCTCCGAAACAGGTTGAGAATACAAACTGGGATTTTTCACGACGATAAAACAGGTTAAAGTCTTTCTTCAAGTGGTCAGCTTATGTTTTTAAAAAGTTTTTTTTTTTAAATACATAATATGTTTTGTTGTTCACACTCATAAAGCGACTACCTGGTATACATGCTTTGATATTCATATGATAAAACGGGCCAATGAAAGAGAAAATGAACTCTCTGCCCCTTAAGCTGGCTAAGAGAACTATTTTCTTATTCCATGACCCATAATATTGCACAATATAATATGCTGTCTGTGGGTTATTCTACCACTACATTTCCAGTGGGAGGATTGTTAAGAACGTTGCCGTAAAACAGGCCGTGGTTTGCGACAATGGTTTTAGCCACATATGTTGGCTATTTCATGTACTTTCATGTGATATTTCCTCTTCTGGGGCGCCCTCTTGTGACCTTTTGAAAAATGTTTACGAAAAAATGACTAGCTGAACTAACGATTGTAAAGTGCTGAAGTCAGTCTTACTTCCAATCCCAGAAGCGTCAGCGACGTATCGATGTGAGTAGCATATCTTCATCAGGTTGTCATACTACAAACAAAACCAAAGTAACTAAAGCGCATGTCTGAACTTGAAACGGACAAAAGAAATTGATCACATGACAAAAAAGGAGTGAGGCAATCAGAATAAACTAGTGAAAACTCTAGTTTTGGATTCCAGATTTTATATATATATATATATATATATATATATATATATATATATATATATATATATATATATATATATGTTGAGGGTAGAAGAAAATCAAGTCGGGTTTTTCCGTCTCTACAAGCCTGTTTCGTGATTAAATCACTCGTCAGGAGATGTTGATGTACATCAACATCTCCTGACTTGATTTTCTTCTACCCTCAACATATACTCCGCTCTGCGTGCAGACGTATCGCGAGCACTGTACTACGGACAAAACTTACCACTGACTTCCTATATATATATATTATATATATATATATATATATATATATATATATATATAACTCGGTGAGTATCAATCTGCTAAGACAGTGCTCTATACCGCAGTGGCAGAGCGTAATAGTTTTGGTAGTACTGGAACTCTTTCTTGGGTGTAACTCGGAGTTTCACGCATATTGCGATCATCAGACACTGATGATCGCAATATGCGTGAAACTCCGAGTTACACCCAAGAAAGAGTTCCTGTACTACCAAAACTATATATATATATATATATATATATATATATATATATATATATATATATATAATATATATATATATATATATATATATATATATATATATATATATATATATATATATATATATATATATATATATATATATATATATAGACTTCTTTTCGAGACAGAATCAATGAAATGCATGAAATAAGCCGTTCAAATTCGTGCTCTTGTTGAATACCATGAAAACCCTTTGTAAAATTCTGTTTTGAATATTACGTTTATTTAGATATCATTATCAAGATGAAGCAAACTTTGGTCTTTGGTTTATTGGTCTTGGCACTTGTAGCATCTGTTATGATTGAAGACACTGTCGCATTTACTGCAGGTGCAGGAAATATTGGAAGACGGGAATTAAAACATCAAGATTTGACTGGTATGTGTCGTTTACTTGCTAAATGTACATTCAAGCTCAGTCCTAGATATGCGATATAGTTTCTTATAATAGGAGAAACAGTGTTTGATAAGGGTGCAGTGGCAGACAATAGTAGTGATTGAAAGTTTTGTCAACTTGTTTGTTTGTTTGTTTGTTGATTGATTCAATGGTTGGTTGGTTGCTTTGCAGGCTGGCTGACTGACTGACTGACTGACTGACTGACTGACTGACTGACTGATTGATTGATTGATTGATTGTGAAAAGCTATAGGGACTATGTCAATGTATACCTTTCGTGTGTTCGTATTGTGCTTTCCGGCAGGCAAAGTTAGAACTGTTACTGTTACATTGATCTTGACACCATTTCACACATAACAGTTTTAGTTGCAAAAAACAATTATCTTGCACTTATGTTTACAATTAATATAGCATTGCAAAACAAGAACATTGGATGTGTAGTTTTAGTTTTGTTAAGTGTATATTGTTCTTTATCTTTCAGCTGAAGGAAAGAACTATGTCAAACGTTCTGTAGACGAAGCTCCAAATCAAGTCCGTCAAGACTAGATAGAGGCAACGCAGATTAAGTCTTAATCGGAGACTACATTCGGAAGTCTAATACTGTATATCAACATCTTACTTGCCTTTCCTTATTATAGTGTTTAAGCTTCATAAAGCTATGTGCCTTAAAAGTCAAATGTTACATTCAAATTCATTACGATGTTTACGTTCCATTGTACTTTTAATGTACCCTTTCAAATAAACAAAGCCACCTTATCCACAGACTACTAAAGAAAAACAAGTTTTATCAATTTATTCTGTAACGAAGAATTTTGAGTTGACAACGAAGGACACACGGTGAGTTTACAAGTTCCGTCATCGTCATTGAGGACGATGACGTCTATACACATATTCTGTGTAATTTTCAGTTGATGATGAAAGTACCAGTTACCGACTTTCCATAGAAATGGCTTCCTATACCATCATCATCATCATCATCATCATCATCATCATCATCATCTCATCATCATCATCATCATCATCATCATCATCATCATCATCATCATCATCATCATCGGCATCATCATCATCATCATCATCATCATCATCATCATCATCAGCATCATCTCATCGTACCAGTGATGTAAGCTCAAAATTACATAGCAGGAGAGGATGACAAAACTTGTTACACACGCCATTATGGACCGTAGTCTTCAACTCAGAATTCTGCATTACCATCACAATCGTCGTTTTCATCATTATTAAAAAGCCGTCGATGTCATCGAATTTGGAAGTTGCATCGTCGTTAACCAGACTGACGACGACGATGCTAAAGTAGCGCATGCGTATATATCATCACCATCATCACCGTCGTCGTCATAGCAGTCATATTATGAAAACTGAATTTCTTTTCACACTTTCTGCTAAAGAGGCAGTAGGAATGTCATCGTCCCTGCGAAAATGGTAAATATCTACATTTTTCGCACACGAGATCTTAAGCCTAGTAGCATAATCGTCTCTATGCAAATCATCAGAATAATGTATGTAAAAGGTTGTTGGTACATCTGATTATTGGTTGAATGCATGAGTGACCTCTGGGGGTGAGGGAGTCTTGGGGTCCCCCCCCCCCGGCAGATCTGCAGTTTTTTGCTTCTATTAAGGTAATCTGATAAGATGTGTGATTTGTAATGTCAAAAACATGTAGTGTCCAAAATAGAAAGTGTATTAATCCCTTCTGACAAGTTCATACTGACGAGTAGAACAATTAGATTAACTTCTTTTATAAAATGTCTGAGAATATTACCATTACAAAACCTTCAAGTTCAATTTTGCCCCAAAGTGCAATATAAATGAAGCATTGATTGTGAAACAGCCAAACATTTACATGACATGTTCTGTAACTAGTGTGGTAGCTAGGTAATGCATGTATATGTATATGTATAGTTATGCTTGAACCAATAAGTAATATTAAAGACTTCTTGTAAGAAACAGGGACAAGAACAAATATTTACATGCACCACATTTCAGACAAGTACAACAATGAAGTACAACAATGTTCAGCCAACAGTATCTCTTAGCCTGTTCCAAGCTGTGCTACAACTACATGTGCCTACTATAGCAGCAAGTTTCTCGATTGATCACAGTGTAATCTTTCATTCCCTGAAGTCTAATTAGTGTACATCTAATCTGGTATAATAAAGAAAGTTGCAAAGTTGCATTGTATTCTAGTTGCTGATTTAACATCAAAATATTGGAGTTGTTTGTATACCGTCTGAGTGAAGTTGGCCAGTGTATATGTGTCATATTATCTGTGTAGTAATTAACTAGCCAGCCTTGGTCTTATCAACAATTTGTTTACAATTAAACACCAGAGAGTGAAAGATTACACTGTGATCAATAGAGAAACGTGCTGTTAGTAGGTAGTTTCAGCACAGCTTGAGACAGGCTAAGTTATACAGTTGGTCGAACATTGTTTCACTGATGTGAAATTTATTTACTTTTAGTTCAATCTTGAAAACTTCATTGCAGCTTTCAATTTACCTTCTGTAAGGTCCCCTATAACCTTTTTCCACTTTCAAGTGATTTAAGTTTGTAAGAACATGATGTTCCGTTAACATTGCTGTTAAATTTTTAAGGGCATTTGTACCAGGAACCTTACTATACCATTCCATTACTTCCCTTATCTGATGGTGGATAACTTCCACTCCCTGCTCACCCAAAAACCCAAGCCCAAACCCAGTACACTCTACTTGATTCACTACATGGTTTTCCAGCATGTGTAATTTGGGTGGCATGCTTTTCAGGTGGGAAATGTTCCCTGAAGTATTGTAAGAGATGAGCTATATTTGAATTCAGCTGAGAGATGTCATCAGCTCTCATGTTTTCTCTACTACTGTACAAGTTGTGACATGAGGCAAATTTCAAAAATAATAGTTTGTACAGACCATAGATTTTCCCAGCTTCATTTTGCAATTCTGGACAAACTATCCTATTTGTATCGACTACACTATGGCACAGTGTTTCAATGTTCTCACTCTGAAATATAAAAAGATTAAAAATAGAAATAGAAACAAAGTGAGACAGGTGTGATCTTTCAAAACAAATTCTTGATAAGATTGTCTGTTCTACTACTAAAATTAAATTAAATGAATGTACTCACTGCAGCCACTAGTATGTGTACTATTTACAAGTAAACAGTTTAGCACAGTTTATGAAGGTTAAAGTCAGGATGTTCATAAAATTCAGTTCCATTTCACTATATGCTAGCGGAACATATGAAAAGTATTTCCACCAATCAACAAGTTCCAGTTACCAACAATTATAAAGGCCTGGCACCATCTGATGTAAAAATTATTATGCAATTAATTACGGCTTTGTTGGGAGTTTTATCTCCTACAGTGGAAATTATTATGAATCAAATCATTTAAAATTACCATTACTTTTCCTGATTTTTCTTTGCCATTACTGGCACTGGTATAAGCCTCACTTCCGATACTCACATGCCATGCTTAAAGTATCGTCGTAACTTTCTCATGGCTGAACATGTTGTTCCCATGGCAACCTTTATGTGTAAGCCAGCACCAGATGGGATGGTAGGTGTAAGACCCAGAAGCTCGAGGAGTTTGTTTTGCATCTTTCTGTTGTGATTTCAATTCATTCTTTATTTGTTGCATAGCATCTCCACCACTTACGATTTCTCTCTTTTCAGTCATACACCCAACATGTAGTATTTTTGTGCATTCACTTGAGTCTGATGTACGCTTTCGTGGTTTTGGGAGGTATGAGAAGTGTAGTGGCTGAAAGTGGTGAAATTAAGAAGATATCAACTACAGTATATTTAAATTTGAAAATAAAGGCTCCGAATATTAACTTTCAAAATGGCTGTGACCTTACAATGTACCTAAAAGTTTTGTATTTTTAAATGTAACACTGCAAATACCATTTCATAACATTAAAGGAATCGACTTTGTTAGGACAATTTCTTTTCACATTTGTAAAATGAGGAAACATTTTGTGTATTTTTACAAATTTATTGCTAGTGAATGCCTGGGTCTGTAGTTTTAATATGAGCTATTAACCACATTGAATGGCTGAAAAACTAGATGTAATAGCAAATTTTCTGACCATATATAGCTTGATTATCAAGTAGCTTCCAGAGTTAACATTGATATATTTTGACTCACCTGGCCTTTAGTTTTAAACTTGACCAAGTCACGTGTACCTTCACTTCCATTGCTATTCAATTTTGCTTTAACCAGCTTAGTTGCCAGTTCTTTATATTGTGGTAACTTGTATATCTGTGGTATATGCTGGAGAACAACTTCTGCAGCTTTCACTGGGCATATCAAGTCACTGCCACACTGTTCTACCAATGACTTGCTTGCAGCATCTTGATTTGTGATGTATCCAGACTCAGTATTTGGACTTGTGATGGCAGCAGCTCAGGATTGATTGGGGTGGGGCAAGGGGCTATCAAACAATAATCGTGATAAAGTGCACAATTGCTTTGTATTTGCACACTTCTCTGTGACACCTCGGATTCTGTAGTGGTACTGTTGATGTACAACCAGCACTTCCAAACTCACAAGTAACCCTCAGATTACTCAGTAGATTTGTGAACACAACTGGGGGACATACAACATAGTCACAAGTAACGACAACACGACATACAGGACAGGACAATGACACTTTCAGCCAACTACACAAACATTCAGAACAAAAGATGCGAGGACAATCATAGATGATTTGTATAGCTTCATCTATAATTTCTTTGCAAATTGGGCATTCTATCTCCTCGCTTGCATGACTAAATCTGTGTCTTTTAAGCGGAAAGTCACATCTAAACTTCTTATCTGAGATTTCCTTCACTTTGGCAATAACGTCTATTGATGTCATATCAGAAACATCTTTCATATCACCATCTAACTTCCCTATAGCTTTAAAATTCTCTTCATCCTCAGTACTCGGTCTACCTCTATTCCTGCTATCCTTCTTCTTTTTCCCTGGTCTGCTTAAATTATCACATACCTCACACTTTCCTATTCTACTGTGTTTTGACCATTTCGATATTTGTGTCCCAGGTTTGTCTGATCTACCAATGATTTGTAACGTTTTTTAGTCCGAGAATCTGAGTAAGGTTTACGCCCATGCGCAAGAATGGGCCCGAATTAAATTTTACGTTGTATACCGTAACATTGTATCCCCCTGTAAAATAACATCTACTATCGCCAGTTCCTAATGAGTTGTGATTGGTTGTGTGTGTTATTAGAGAATGGCAGTTATATTTTCAATCTACACACAAAATAAGGCTTCATTCTCAAACATCTGGGGGAGGGCAGAGGTCGGAGAATTGGGGGCTAGTACTTCGAAATTGTCAGCATATGTTGGAGGATTACTTGAAAAAACCTGTGATTAGGAGGGAGTACTTGAAAATAAAATAAATAATTCTGTTGAAATCAATTTGTATTATGAACACTTTCACATACATCTAGGGGCATACTAGCCGAGAATCCAATCGATTGGGGATTTTGAATTTTGATTTCAAATGATGGGGAAGTAATGAATTCAAATCTCCCTAGTCCTGCTTGCATACGTCCTTCTGTCAGTAATCTAGACGAGTCAAGCAAGACTACATCACACATACACACGCGTGTGTACACGTAGTAGCAAAACATTAGAAACTCGAAATGGTGCCGTGTCCCAGTTTGAAATTGTCACTTTAATCGCAAGCAGTAGCCGAGTGCTATGATATTACATGTAAAATTATGCTAAATGTAATGTGCAACTATCGGACTAAGTCACGGTAAACTGATGGGGAATATCCCCATCACCCACACTAACATTTCAAGTAAATACACCTGAACTTATTACTTTACCGAGAATTGTCACCATTGAGTTTCTGCAAAACGGCTGGTTAACACTTCCAGGAGGATGAAATTCTACAGCCACGAACGATAAATATGTACGCATGCACATAAGCCTTACCCGGATACTATTTTACACGGACTAAATATTTTCGTTAGACCGCAATGGTCCTATGCGAAACACAGGTGCTCTATGCAGTTTTGTTTTTAATATTAAAAGTGGCTAGGGGTTTCATATAATGAAACTGTGGTCCTCTTATTTACTATTCACTTTTTGAAAATAAAATCATACAGATTGATTCGAGTGCATGTGGTCCGTACCTTTACGTGCAACAATTTCTCATAACAGTGGTGCCTTGATACTCGTTACAATGTTACAATAATCGTGTCAACAGACCTACTGTTATAATACTGCAATGCATGGCTATGTAATGTCGTTGATATGACGACCGGAGTACACGGTAGCATTCATAGCAGGCCAGATGAAAACAGACATGGTGGCGCTCAGTGAAGTGTGTACGCGTACGCACGTTCTGTGGGTAAAGTCTGTCACATGGAACGAATGATTCACCAGCGTTGCAAAAGACTTTGAAAATAGTTTCACCGTTTCACCTTTAGAAGTGTTCTGAATCATATGAATGTGTAGCTAGAGCATAGACAGAAATGTCAATCAACCAAGCTCATTTCCAGGGGTTTTCAGTGCACTACGTGAATTTACCCTTCACTGCATGCTCTGAAATGACTACATGGTTCACAGGCATCCTTCAAGAACAAACGAGTTTACAGGTCTCTTCAGCCACATAACATTTGTATCAAACTCTTTCGCAATTGTTTCTCTGTGAGTTGAGGGTTGACACTCTCGTTCATGTCAGGGAACGTAACTTGTGGAATACGTTACCGTAATGAAGTTCTAGATAGTGGTCTGAGCGAGCTCAAAGATATGACATGGAGCATGCCAGTATGCTCGACTATGAGTCGGAAATGTAACAAAACAAGAATACATTCATATACATGTACCTGTGACCAAAGACATATAAATGTCAAATATGTAACAAAACATTTAATATCCAAATTTAGTGAGTGGGTATCTTAGCACAGGTTTACTGCCAACTGATGGATGTACAGTTGGTACACACTGGCCATTTTGAATCTCACTATTCCTACCCACAGTTCATTGTGACCACCCCGCTCACTTGACTTATTTCGAAATCGTACATGTGTTCTTTACTCGTTGTCCAACACTGTGTGTTCTGTAGTATGGAGGGTATTGAAGATGCCGTTAGTCAAGGACATAATGCTTGCTAAATTGAAAAGTAACCATTTGATGTGATGATGACGGATTTCCAATATGGTGTCGGTCACAATGTTCATGAACATGTTTACTTTTTTTTTCATAAAATACAATAAACATCACTAAAAATAGAAAAGAATATGTGCTGACTTGAAATTAACAAATCTGAGTAAGATACCCTCTGTGCATCTACATGCCAGATATCAAAGCAGTATTTGAGAAGAATTTCATTTTGACAAAAAATTCCTAAAACATTGAAAATGCCACAGATCAACTGGGCATGAACAAATCTGAATACTCCCCTCCCCCCCCCCACTAGAGATGACACAATATTGACATATACATTATAATATATACATTCAGTTATTATACATGATCAATCAGTCGATTTACATAACAATTAATGTTACATATTTTTGTATTCATTTACATATCACAATTTTCAACATTTCTATTCCATTTCCAAGAGAAGCATGTGGTTTGCCACTCAGGTTAAAATATCTAACCTTTTGCATAAAAAGGATAATTCTGTCATCATTTTATACAGTGACATCATCGAGGTTAGTGACCGTAAATTAAGACCTTGTGACCTAACTTCATAGATACCTTGCTCGATTGATTGTCGAGCTGTTTAGATACTTTCAGATGTTTTGAACGCAAGTTTACATATACCATTTACTCAGGATACAGAGATATTTCTAGACCATAAAATCTTTATTGATTCCATGTTCAAACCGACAAATGGTTGAATTGACCAAAGTTGATCGGATTTGATAAATAAATAAAAAGTTATTTAGGGTATATAGGTAAAATAGTATGCTAAATTGAGCACCATTCAATTTTGACCTCTACACAGGTTTCCCCCAAATATGTTCATTTTTCCTAACTACTGTGATACCTTGCACTTTCACCTAATTAGGTATTTATTTTTGATTTTGGATTTATAAAACAATTTTATCCTAGCTTCCTACTTAAAAAAGTCAATGGGCAACAACATATGCCAACTCCTTGTTTGTAACCCTATAAATGGCGAAAGACTGATAAGTGTCTAAAATGTTTGTTATTGGACGTACAATAACAAACTTTTTTACACATTGTTTAGCTCTATGCCATTTATTGAGTATCAAACAAGCACTTGACCTATGTTGTTGCCCATTAATCTAGAGGTTGCTTTGCAGGTTAATCAGAAGGATTGACTTTCCTGTGTAGTATCAAAAGTGCCTTCATTGCAAGGTATACATTTAACACAGGTAACATATTAAAAGATAATGCTGTCTTTTCCGATATGGTGGAATAGAACAAGTAAGATGATTGAATGGGTGGGTCCTCATGTACACACAGACCTTCTCTCTCAGCCAAACCCTTGTGTATGTGTGATCTTGAGAGGAATACTTCGTCTCTACCCCACAGTGAAACATTGTACACAACATAATGATCAGGAGTAGAGAAACAGGATTCTTTTGCAGCTGTTACCTGCTGACACATCATTTGTGGAAACCCATGATCTATTTGCTGCTCTGTGGTCTTATTCTGAAAGGATAATAAAACATTTGATAGAAAAAGTTCAACCAGTATTGATCCAAGAAACAACTAAGAAAAACCTCCCTAGAAGACACAGTATGTTAGTATGTAATATTTCATAATTCTAATTTTGTGAAATGTAACAGTTTGCAGTTGCTATGGGTGTGGTCATGATCTTGCATACATTTTTGAATGTTTACTCTCTCACCTAAATTTCAGGCTGATCTGCCTAGTAGTTTATGAGTTCGAGTTTGATTTTGACCAAAAAAATCACATTTTTGACCAAATCACACATCCATTGGTTAAAGATCATTTTGATTTGAAGAATTTCTCAACCAGACACCAAAGTCAATACATCCACCAACAGCCATCGGAGAATGACTCAGCCCCCGCAACGGCTGTTTTAACTCCCTGTGATGCCATGTCATTGAAAACAATGACAGTCTCTTTTGGATCCCCAGGCCATGTTACGGAATACAACAAGCTCACTCATTTGCTTAACATAAACAACTGACGAAAACCCATTGAATTTCCTTCGGATTACATTGGAACTGCTGCTATTTTTTACTGAAATCATAGCATATCCTGTTTAATCTAATTGTATGTGAAATTGTTTGGCTGGAATATGACGTGTTTGCACTTTTATGATCTATGGTAAATAAATACGTCTAATTTGGCAGTTGTAAACAAAGATGCCGACTGTATTTGCCGAACATGCTTCCATGCAGAAGCGAAAAAGCGGCCAGTTTTTGTTTTAACACAAAAAATATTTACCAAAACAGTGTTAAACTCCATTCAACGCTATTAAATATGTAGTTGTTTAGGCGGGAAATCATGTAGCGATAATTTTAGAACAATGGGAGTGACCTTCGAACAGTACAAAAATGTCATCCCGTGTCCTTACAGTCACATTGCATTGATCACGGTGACCGGCTACTGCTTCACACTAAAAACGTGAAAGTTACCATTCTTCCAGTCAGTCGCAGTTCAAACTGGGCAGTAGATTACCTATTTTGTTTACTATTTTACTAGGCATATATATGCTAAACTACTTTCAACATAGCAGTTTATATTAGAACGCAGGGCCTAGAGACAACGACTTCATGTGTTTACCTTTAATGACAACAGTTAGATAAGTTGACACGGCAAGACATAGAGTAGCACATACCATTTCTCGATGGGGTTCATTATTATTATTATTAAACTATGTTTAAAGTTGATAACTTACTCAACCAATAAGGCTGCTCATTGGTATTTTACTAAATGTTACACCTTGACTAAGGGGAAAAAAGAAACAAGTGAAGGATATTTTTGGTTGTGTTCTATTCTGGCTCTCTCAAAATAATTGTAACATTACGTCATTAGATAAAAAAGTATATCAAAAGTTCAGTTATGTTGATGTGCAAAGATTGAGTTTAGAGTCATGCTAATACTAATAGTATGTGACATCATATCATTCTCATAATGGTGATTACAAGGGAGTTGAAGAACAATCAGGCATAACATATTAATTCATACCTCTGTTATTGCAAGCAACTGGAAATAGGTGTAGTCATCATCATCACCTGTATGAATGTGAAATTCAACATCGGTTTGGACTGAGTTCTTTTGACCGCACATACTGAATTGTCTTTCAGTAGAACGCCCAGACCTGGAAAACAGAGAGGTCTTTGTCAATGAAAATCAAAATATGCCATATTCTAGTAGTAATGCAGTCAGATTCATTGTTAGGTCACTGGGAGCAATGCTCATAATTAAGCTGTCTGTAACAAGAAGTGAGGACTAGATATGGGCATGTTCTGGAGACAAAGTCAGGGGGCCATACACATAAAGGATAAACAAATTCCAGGGCTTTCCAGAGGTTTTTTAATCACTTTTCCAGGTGTATTATCGTATTCATTTGGGCCATTTTTCCAGGGGTGTTAACCATCAAAATTTATTTTATTGAATGACAACTAATTTTCTGACATGAACAGGAAGTAATTATCTGCTGCTCTCACAATATATTATGTATGTCACATAACTGAATGTCAACACCCTCTGCAGTTGTTGGTTCAAAAAACATCACAGCCATTTGATGGACACAGGGTCCATACACCTGAAGCAAAAAAATTCCACAGCTTTCTCATCAGGGGCATTCGTATTGATTTGGGTCATTTTCCAGGGGTGACAACCATCAAAATTTATTTTATTGAATAACATCTGATACTCCGACATGGTCGACAAGTCATTAACAACTGCTCTCAAATGTTTTATTGCGTTAATTTTCCGGCATATTAAAATCGACTCAGTTGGGTTACACCTCTATTTTCACTCTGAGTAGTAGTTTCATTCAGCAGTAGCACTGATCATGTAATATTTGAGTCACAGGATTCATCAGTCTAATTCAGACATATCCGGTAAAAGAAATAAAAAAATGCATGTTTCTCAATATTATACGATTTGAATATATTTAAAAGTCACCTAAAGTGGATTTTTTCCAAAGCGTCATTTTACGTAACGAAATTACAGGCTATGAATAACTGAATATGTTCATATCTTGTGTCGCACATGTTTATGTGTGGCCATGGCACCACGTGTACGTTGCCGAACATCACGATTTCTCAATTCAACTTGATGATTTAGGAGTGTTACTGTACTAACAAATATGATATAGTGCTTATTCTTTTTGATCATGTAAAACAAATTTCAACAAGTCATTGAGAATGACATAGCCTCGCAATGATTGGGTTTTAAGGAACTGGCAGTTAATGTTGTCATTTTCTTGATATCACTACTCTGATCACGCAACAACACTTGTGAACCTAAATCAAACAGACTTAGATATGTTGTGTCTGCTCGTTGGACATGGAACATGTCTAGTCATGTTGTGTCTCCTTGTTGGACATGGGACATGCCTACTCTTCAAGATGATGTAATGGAATAAGCCATTCAACAATAAAGGATGGGTTGGGTATGGGGGGGGGGGGGACCTGTTCAAGCATGTCTGAGTTATGGCTTTGGACATGAAAACTGCGGCAACAAAATTGCTGCCAGGCAGCCACATCGGATCGTATCATGAAACAAATTGGCGTGCATATGTATGCCATTGTATGTTGCCCATGTACCAAATTTGAAAAAAAGTGGTGCAGGCATCTCAAAGAAACAGCTCTGGACAGACGGACGGATGAATGGAACCCATTGGGGACTAACAAACATCCTTATACATGTAGATTATATTGGTATTTTTCAGTCAAATAATATCCAAAGACCCAAGCAAACTTTTTGGTTACTAAAACTACAATGTATTTATATGATATGGGGATGGGGTTGCCATGGAAATACTCCCTTAAAATATCCATTTCAGAGTTATATATGATATGGTAAATGTGTTAGGGTTAAGGTTAAAACTTTGCAAGTCTTTATTCCTACCTGATGTCAAATTTATAAGGTGTTCGATCTTCTAATGCGATCAAACCTCCAATCTTGCCGACTATTACATCTAAGTCTGCTGCAATCACACACTTTTTACAATAGATGACAAACCACTTATGCAATATCACTATTATTGAATGCAGTGTAGCCATTGGTATATCTAAGTTTTCACACCCCTAAATCAAGACAGAAACAAAGACATTAACTATGCTTGCGTACTGCATTAATATAATCTTTGAAAAATAGTGCCAATGGTGTTGTAGCACAATTGAACTGTTTTTAAAATAAGTATATGTATTCATTTGCTGAATGATTATCCAGTTGCCAATCCAGCCTAGTTATCTTTGGCGTATGCACTCAGTTTGGCTGTTGCTAGGAGCGTGGTCACATTGCTAACAGGGTTGGCTGTTGGCACCTGTCCTATGTCACCAGGATTCAGACCTGGCAACCACAATTCAAAGGTTGTCGACCACCACAATTTTCCAACTAGACACCCCGGGTAATACACCCACCAAACTTCATTGCAATCAATACAGCGGTTTTTTACTTTAAGTTGTTTACACACACACACACATATCCACACAGACAGACAGATGCCGGCTGATCCCTACAGCACTACTAAACCTCAGTTCAGTTGTGCTAATTAAAAATCTTGGCAGTGTTTTAAGCCATGCAGAAGAGGGCAACAAGAGACGGTACGTACTCCTCTAAAAAAGGTGTCAACTTCAGTAAACATGGCACATAGCGAGATGTGGATGACACGTGCATTACACCTCCTTACATGTGTTAACGTCCATGTGAAGAGCTTCAAACAGGATGCTAAAATTCAAAACAATGCATAGTATGACAATGAACTCTAAAAATGTCTCTTAGAAATGAACAATATAGGTAACCATTAATTACAATAATGACAAATACTCGAATATTTACAAAGACGAAATGTGAACTGACCACAATACATTGCTATCTGTATTTGCATGTGTCTCATCAATTTGCATGTTCCTGTATCTAGTCATCTGTAGGATTACTTACCTTTGTTACATCTGATATCATGGCAAGGGTTACCTTGCCACTTCTTTCATCCATTGCTTTGCCCATCACAGATATTACCTTGTACAAAGATGACTCTGTATTGGGAAGGAGAAAAATTTGATTTATTAGATGTTTCATCAATGATACATGAATATGTTCATGACAATGTGTACAAACACACAGACAACAAGACATGATACTGCATAAATTTCAAATTTTAACGTAATATTGTACAAGCTTCTACATATTGTCACTATAATCAAAACTATGGTAATGGATGGTAATATCGAATTAAATACAAGTTCCATGTCACATTGTATCAGAAAATTTCAGAATTATCAACTGACAAGTCAGAACTTAGAGGTCATAAACTCAAAGGTCAAAGGTCAGTGCTTAAAAATAGAAATAGCAAACTCTGTCAGTTCGCAGTCAGCTTGACCGGTTTCTGGGCGGGCAATTTGCAAGTGTTATTATGTAACAAATTTGTTTATTTCTACTGAACATAGTTCAGTTGTGCTAAAAACCTGTATGCAAGTACATGTACATGTATGTATGTCGATTTATTCCTTTTAGAACTGTATTTGATTCAAGATTGATATTTCCCCATCTACTCCGGATCCAATAGTGTAAACATACTGACAAACAATGTACACTCGCGTATTGAATAGTACGTACTATATGGACGCTTTGATCAAGGTCGAGCTCTGACTCCTAGAATTTATATTACTCCCGAAAAAACGTGCACCATTGGCCAACAAAATAATATAACCCCTTGTAAAGCTAGGAAAATCCTCTATCAAACTGACTATGATAAATGCAAAGGATTAACCTCCAAAAAGACATTTAATCTTAAATACATGTAGGTAACCATGAACTCAACACAGACGTTTGAGCAAAATCTAACCTCGGACGCATCAGCTTTCAGTACATGTACAATGTATCTGCCATCTGCCTTCATATGTCATGTATACAGGCACATGTGCCATGTTTATATCCAATTTTTTTTTTTTAAATGGTGAAACTTCTGCCGACAAGTTCTGAAAATTGTCGTTCACCAGGTGTTCACCTACGTAATGAATATTCATGATGCTTAAAAGATTCCTGTTCATGGATTGGTCGAGCGTGTGAAACGGTACTGTCTGTCCCGATGACGACCAGGACTAATTAAAGGAAAAGTATTTATGTACCACCCATATGAGGAAGTGTGCATACATCACCCATTCGAGGAAACAAATATAGGCTTATATAATTGCCCATTTGGTGCTTCAACACATTATAAAAAATTGCTCATTTACCAATCTAATCAAAATCTGATATAGATGTGGGCTAATTGTTCAATGTTAATTTACCTTGTTAGTTTTGCTTTAATTGACCTTTGTGGCATTTGGTTATATTAAGATCTGTATTGCTTAAAAACAAAATAGCAAACGCCAGTGTTCTCCACAGAGGGTTTTAGCGATCGGGCCCGATATCCTTTAATTTTCACAGATACACTATCAGTTGTCCCGATACGCTATCAGATTGTATAGGGTTCGGTAAATATTGTTCATCTGTCAATCGGTCAGTTGACGCCTTTGTTGTTTCGGCCCATCCACAACGTAGAAGCATGTCGGAACTGCCAGATTTTGACAACTACAAAATCAAACGATGCCGTGCCATTTTGGTATAAAGTATAAAAGTTCGACAAACTCATGAAGTTGGCATTCAGTGTCTAGTTAATTTTCTATGAGTGACTGAGTAACACCGAGTATGTCTCAACCCAACAGCATGTGCATTCTTCAATGTCGTGAAAAGAGTTGAACAGACTAATGTACCTTTCGATAAAGTGGCAATGTTATCTCCGATTATCAGTTTCATGTTCAATTTTACCCTGAAAACATGTTTAGTTTGTAGTTTGACATTGTAGACTGATACATCGTACGACTACGATGAAAGCATGGATTTTCCAATATGGCGGCCATGACGTCACAAACTATCGCGAGTTTTTGAAGTCCTCCATAGGAAAGTATATAAGTCTCGTGTATCATGAAATTTCGGACTAACACGATATCTGCCAGTAGCTGTACACAAACTTCAAAAATCTGTTATGAGTTTCTTATTGGTGCTAACTGTGTTAGCGGTAGGCTTTGAAAACCATTAGCCATTTTGGCTAATGTTACCCAATTTCAATTAGCCAAATTGAAAACTGATTAGCCAAAATTTTGTTTAATAATTATTTCATACTTCAAGTTTACAAATTCATTCTTTGCCATGAGCATTCAAAATTTTGATATATACAATGTACTACTACAACAAAGGTATGTTCAATGTTTTGTTTATCGCAACAACTCCCTGTAAATAAATCTTTTACAACAGTACATATATGTTTGTGGTAACTACTTATACCTTGACATTGATACATGTGATCAGATCACTATCAGTGTTCCCCACACCAATTGTGGTTAGTTTTGTCAGGAAAGCTAAAATTATTTCAAATTATTTCAAACAATATAATATATGATTAGTTTTGTCAGGAAAGCTAAAATTATTTCAATTGTTAGGCCAAATAAAAAAAGTTGGTTGATTCCGGTTACTCGACCCCACCTAGTTTTTCACACTGACCCATAACTTTCTTTTACATAATCGACAAAAAAAATAAGAAAATCATGAAAATTGTGTTTCGCAAGAAATAGTGGATGCGGAAACTGACATCAACTGTACATCTGATGAGAAGAAGCCCATAACACAAGAGACCATATGAAAACAACAGAAAAACATAACTACCTGAACTACATACTCACAAATGAAAAAAAAAAATTAACTCGCGAGATTTTGTGACGTCATTACTTGTACCCACCATGTTGGAATTGTGTATGCAGTCGCCCTGGTCGAACTTCGCGATGGCCAACTATTAACCTAAAAGTGTTTTCAGAGTAAATTTGAACAAAAAACTAATGATCGGACACAGCATCCCCACTTTATCAAAAGGTATATGAGTCTGTTATACTTTTTTAGCACCGTTGAAGAATACATGTAAGTCGAAAGTCTACAGCATCACGTTTGTTACGTGTATTTCAAGTGATCATGGACAGTGGAGGGGAAACACTTTACCGCACATGACACGACGGTGTCACAACATTTGAAGCTGGGCACAAAACATTAAAACAGTGCCCTGGCTGTCGATACCAGGGCACCGCACCCTGCTAAAAACTCCTCATGATGGCAACTGCCACAATTACCGCGAAGTATATGTTATGAACGATCATTTTACCGTCAAGATCGAGTGAGAATTTCTAATCGCCAATGTGGCGAACAAAGCATAAAATATTTTCGTCAAACTAAGTATGAGTTCGCGTTTGCGAATTTGGCGAATGTTAGTGCGAACACAGGCTAATATTTGAATAAATTGGCCTTCAACTTTCCTTTGGCCACACGGACATGTACTACTTGTTTGATATTATGATGTACTTTGATTTTATAAAATTCATTAAATTACTCAGGAATATTTGTTATGTTAATTTATGCTAATGTATGCTAATGAGCCAATATCCTATCAACAAATCCTGGGGAGAATACTGAACTCTTTTACTAAAAAATAAGATTACTAGCGTATTTACAGGGAGGCATTCAGTTTACATTACCACGCTTTCAGCAACTGTTTCGCAGCCTTGAGAAAAAGTTGCTCCATAACAATCCTCGACGTAATAGATGACGTCTACTGGTGCCCTCATAGCCAGGAAATAAGTGTATAAGAGAATTGTTATAATTTATAACTAAAACAATGGGTATTATTATTATAAGTTTATTCCATTGATGTACTTTAATTTTATAGGGAATATTTGTTATGTTAATTTATGCTAATGTATGTTAATGAGTCGATATCCTATTGACAACAAATCCTGGGGAGAATACTGAACTCTTTTACTAAAAAAATAAGATTACTAGCGTATCCTTACAGGGAGGCATTCAGTTTACATCTGGTTGAAATATTGTCATTATTATCCTAGTCTAGTTCCAATAATTTATCATTATGATGATAGTTAAAACTGTCTAGTTAGAACTAGTCCTACTTACAGAAGGTGCAGTGCATACGTTCCGCTCAACAAGGGATGACTCACTCCGTATGCTAGCAGGACTACGTTAGAACTAGTAAAGTTGACCTCCATACTATTACTATTATTATCCATGGACTGTTTCATCACTTTTGACACAAGTGGCGTTGTATGTAATCGGATACTTTCAGATATAACTTCTTAACACCTGCACCTCCCAGGGGCCGAGGGTTGAAGGGGTTAATGGGGCCAATTAAATTTGGTACGAAGTAAATTGCAATCTGCTGAACTGACGACCCCTCACCTTTATCAAATCCTTCTCAGTTTCAGGTAAAGGGACAGTGTTAATGACCTG
This sequence comes from Glandiceps talaboti, assembly GCF_964340395.1. Classification (NCBI taxonomy): domain Eukaryota; kingdom Metazoa; phylum Hemichordata; class Enteropneusta; family Spengelidae; genus Glandiceps; species Glandiceps talaboti. Next base: position 3,987,793 of record NC_135552.1, read on the forward strand.
CGAAGCGTCCCCGGATGTAGCACTTGCAGGAACAGATACGCCATCCGATAACCACATCATCACAGGAACTAAAGCTCGGGCCTCAACGAGTGATGATCCCATAGCCCTTACCGTAAAACTCGGAAAACTACGTTCAACCACGTTCAACGCACGCATGTGAGGTTCTTTCCATCTAGATCCTGACGGCATTCGACCGCGACTTGACTTGAACGGGCAACCCGCACATGGTTCTCTGCAGCTGGACGAAATACTTCGACAATCTGATAACCAGGTTTTCACACGTCGGTCTGTAAGGCTAGAGTGTGACGTTGACTCTGATGGAGTCGGTGTAGTAACACGTGCTCGTTTATATCCCTGACGAATATGTTCTCCTTGCCCACCATCCTTCGAACCACGCTCCGCCATTTTAAGTTTGCGAGCGCAATCACATAGCAGACGTTGCGCGGTCACGTGTCATGTGTGTTAATTAGTGCAATTTGTAGTTCTCATCTCCACACCTGTATGAGATGTTTATATCTCATAAAATGTGACAACTTATGTATTTTATGCGATTTGCCAAGTGGCTTAATTGACGGTTTACCATATTTCATAATATACATAAATACAAAGCGATTACCACAAATAAAGATTGCTATAGTCACTCATTATATCCAATTGCAAAAAACACTGCCACTCGCTATGGAATGCGCGATCTCAAGAAGTTCGCTGTTGTGCCGTAACCAACATATTAAAGCCTTCAATTTCAAAACTGTACTGAATACCATCAATTCTAGTACTTTGATGGTATCGCCCCACTCGCGACTACATACGTACGCGACAACCAGCTGCAGTATTCTCAGATAGAACCGCCACATACATGCCAAAAACAAAGATTTTTAATTTCCTTTTCGTTTTTGTCAAGTTTTAGAAAAAAATAACCCCATACTATATTAATTTTTGTTACCATGGCAACGAAGGTAAATGAACCCTGTTTTCGAACTCATCATAATAAACTATCGCTGGTCAATATACAAATAAAAACTAGGTTGTTATTGAAATTATAATTATGTATAATATTTTATTATTATTTAATTATTGTTAATTTCACACTACAATTGATCATTAGTTTTACAAACTACAGGAAAGTCTGAATATTAAGTTCGTTACCTACCACTTTCTTCAAACACAGGCACATCACTAGCCGCTAGCTGTTCCAGTATCTCAATATCTCGCACTGATACGTATATCCAAAGTCGGCATTAATTAACTACTGCAATATACGTTCATAAGGAAAACATCACGTTCAACCCTGATGAACAATAGTTCAAATAACACAAGGAGAAATAAGAACAAGCGATCACTTCGATGGGACCCTCCCAAACAAGTACGCCATCCCATCCATGACCCTGTGTAATAGACAATCCCGTTTGATAAGATTCAGGTAATAACTTTGATTATAGCATATGGTTTTTATAAAAGGCTTCAGACATTGGCTTAGAATGTGTTACTTGGTATGGAGAAGTGACCCATAGTGACCACTATTGGCGTAATGTGGGCACAATTCTTACCTTATTTTCCCAGCGACACTATACCTGTTGCAGGGGAGTCCTATCAGTGATTTCCTTTGAGTATGGTAAGAATATTTGCCCGAGAATGATGTGTTTTAAAGCACTCATTGCCTAGCATTATTCGGGCACTAATTGACAAATTTATATCACCACGCTTTCAGCAACTGTTTCGCTTGCTTGGATTTCAGCCTTGAGAAAAAGTTGACATCTACTGGTGCCCTCATAACCAGGAAATAAGTGTAATAGAGAATTGTTATAATTTATAACTACAAACAATGGGTATTATTATTATAAGTTTATTATATAGTCAGTACCCGGTCTACAGGTAGTATCCCGTGTATAGTCAGTACCCGGTCTACAGGTAGTACCCCGTGTATAGTCAGTACCCGGTCTATAGTCAGTACCCCGTGTATAGTCAGTACCCGGTCTATATTCAGTACTCAGTCTATAGTCAGTACCTGGTCTATAGTCAGTACTCAGTCTGTAGTCAGTACCCATCCAGTCGAAGTCACCTAGGAGGCAATGCATAATACCTGTGGAGTCTGTGTGAATAATCGTCCCGACTATAGTATCAAAGGATATGCAAAAAGTCGTCACAATGGTGGGCTGCATATAATGTGTGATGACGTACTTGTTTGAGAAAGTCCCGTCGACGTGTCGGAACAATAGGAACGGGAACTAACTACAAATAATTTACAATCACAAACTAAGGAAGAAGGACCGAATTTCTCGTCATTCTATTTCCGGGAGACACTATTAACTCTCACTCCAGTAAGTGTTGTGTTTTCACACCAGTTGTGACTTACAGTTTCATAAAAACAAGGTCGGTGATGGGCTTTTTCAGACTATTTCTTCACAGAATGGCAATGTTAATGTTAGCAGTTGTTGACATGTGTGGCCATTTCGGTGAGTATTTAGCATTATATTGTTATATATATACATAAAAGAGAAGCAAGCTAGTAGGCTATAGAAGCAGGGGTGAAAGTACAAGGTATCGCAGTAGTTAGGAAAAGTGAACATACTTGGGGAAACCTGTGTAGAGGTCCTATATAGCGTACTATTTTACCTATATACCCTAAATAATTATAACTTTTTATTGTTTATCAACTTTGGTCAATTCAACCATTTGTCGGTCTGAACATGGAATCGATAAGTTTTTATGGTCTAGAAATATCTTTGTATCCTGAGTAAAGGGTATATGCAAACTTGCGTTCAAAACATCTGAAAGTATCTAAACAGCTCGACAATCGATCGAGCAAGGTTTTTACGAATTTAGGTCACAAGGTCATCGTTTACGGTCACTAACCTTGATGATGTCACTGTGTACAATTCTCTCAGACTCATCCTTTTTATGCAAAATGTTAGATATTTCAGCGCAGGTGGCAGACCGTTATCTTCTCTTGGAAATGGAATAGAAATGTTTAAAATGTGATATGTAAACGAATACAAAAATATGTGACATTAATTGTTATGTAAATCGACGGATTGATCATGTATGACTGAATGCACTTCAATATGTTTGAGTTTGGTGAGTTATGTAAATATGTACTACCACCCCTGATGTATTAGCAGATTCTAAGAATGTATTGTTTGTTTTGTCTATACGGCAAGGAGCTCGGGCTTAATTGCTTGTGCGTATGGAAAATACAGAATTGATAAACAACACAAACATACATACATACATACATACATACATACATACATACATACATACATACATACATACATTATACATACATATATACATACATACACACATACACATTCATACATACATACAAACACACAAACAAACAAACAAACAAACAAACAAGCAGACAGACAGACAGACAGACAGACAGACAGACAGACAGACAGACAGACAGACAGACAGACAGACAGACAGACAGACAGACAGACAGACAGACAGACAGACAGACAGACAAACAAACAAACAAGATATACCAGCCATGACATTTATATAACTGACGATGTGATTATATATCAATATTAACGTGATTATGTAACGAAACTTACAAGACGTTTTCACAAATTTGGAGACAGTCACACATTGCCGTCGTGATGTCATGTTCGTCAAAGGTTGATATATTTTTTGTTTATCCATTTGTTTGTTTGCTTGCCTTCCTCGATCCACATCCAAATTCACGCCTTGAATTGCTGAAATGGTTGTCAAAGGGTGGTTATTCAGCGCCACACTATGTATAGCATAACGTGTCAAAATGTTGTTTATCAAATTTGTTATACTGAATACCGGCAGGTCAGGTCACAGGAAATGATCCAGGCAGTTTGATGTTGTCAACAAGTGTATTTGAGGTAGGACGATCTATCTATTACAATTTCAAAACATGCATGCTTAGGCGAATTGTTCATTATACCTAAGCCAACAACCAAATACAAATATCCAGAAGTAGTTATAATGAAACCTGTATCAGGTCCTTTAAAACCCTCAAAGTTGACCGTTGGGGCATTACATTCTTGTAGGCATACTGATAGCATGGATGTGTTAGGGAGTTTTCCTAATACATCCATACTGATACACAACATGTTTGTATCGTGATCTGTGATTTTGCATCGCTGTCTCACCGCTTGTAATGCTCGTAACGGTAAAGGATTAATTTAGCCACGCCCAAATAGCAGCTAATCAGCATACCTGTTTGTAGATATTAATATGACATTCGCTATATGTAAATTATGTTGCTTGTACTCATCTCAATGAGGACATATTTACATATTGACTTCATTTGAATGTAGACAATTAGGCTGTGACCTTATTCAGTTTGAGTTTTTTTTCCCAAACCAATCAGTATAATTTTGAAACCTCATAATTAATCTGTTGCCTTTACTAGAAGTATACGTGGTCGGCTAGACTGCTAAGCAATATCACAGTTCGTGAAGGGAACAGGCTAGTAGATTCAATAATTTAGAAAGTATATACCTTTTTACGGCAATAAGGCAGTCTCAGTCTAAAATGTATTCCAGAAATCAGTTAAAGTCATTTTATACTTTCTTGTACCATTTTTATTGTATTCATACTGACTTTATTTATCTGTATTTCCCCATTGACATTTTGAATTTCATCTCATGGACCACAATGACTGTCAAGGTTAATTCTTTTGTGTGTGTGCAGCAGTACATTAATATGTATATATTTACAACATTTTACTGCCAAACGAAATAATTTTGAATTCTAAAATCTAAAAATAATACATGTAACTTGGAAGTCTAAAAAGTAAAGCATTTTAATTTCCCTGCGATATTTTAACTTGGCAATGAATAAGACTTTGAACGTTAATATGAAGGGTTAAGTTTCAATTTTGTTTTAAACTGAAATAATATAGTTATTAATTACTACTGAAAATGATTTCTCCCTCACTCAAAACACTTCATGGAAGCAAATCCCAAAAAATATTTTTATTGTCCTTAACGTACGAAATAACAGATTTTAACTTTTTATTTCTGGCAATTGTATTAAGGCCATAATTTCCACCAATTTATTTATTAGAATGCCACGATTGGGACGACAATATTCCAACTGTCGGACAATGAGATCTTGACAGATGTTACAATACGTATCATCTCAGGAAATATGGTAAGGATATATTCAAAACTATTTCATCTGATACGAAGTGTCGTCAAAACTAGGCTGGATACCTATATTTTATTTTCCATTTATGAATCAGTATGCATATCTTTGAAATAGCGATCACAATATATTTAGATCGGGTCAGAATCCAACGTGGTCCAGTAATACTAATAACGCCATGCGGTAAGAACAGTTTGTCAGATAATTTGCAACTGACAACTGCTGAGCAACATTCCGTATTGCGTTAGATTAAATAATATTTGGAAATCACATGATTACATTGCCAAAGGGTTTAGGGATTAAAACAAGAGAGATTCTAAGGATACGACAAATAAATGTAGAAAACCGGCTTACCGCAAACACTGGTAGTGGTCTTCCACGAAGATAGGTACATGTAGTAGAAATGAACGATAAAGATAATATACTGAGTCTGCAACAATATAGGTAACAAAGGCTAAACGTCTTGATCACCAGGATTACTAGTCTTCTTGCACACTGCGCTCGGCTGTTCCGTTGGCGCTGTTGACAGTGGCGCCCCCCCCCCCCGGTTAGAGGACGTACTCCCGGGGTGCCAGTCCTATTCCGCTACTACATAAATTATTTCGAACATTCAAAAGGCGACAATATCACTATGTTGCATGGCACACATCAAAATGAGCACTTTAATTTGGAAACTTTGAGAGTGGTCACACAAACAAATTGTCATTTGTATCCAGCCTGTCCACATTTATGTCTATTCAAAATGGAATACAGACGCTAAAACGTTTTAATATTCATAAGATTACAACATTTTGTTTTGTCAAAATTGGATTTCATTGAATATCAATAAAAGTTATTCATCATTGTCAACCGATGACTAAATAAACTATGTCATTGAAATGTTCACAGGACAAGCGATTCGCTATAGACCCAACAAAGTCTGTAATTTACCTAGCTGGATACTTAGACTATGACCTGGAGAAGGAATACTGGTCGTCTATAGGATGGAACAATGTAAGATACAATTTCAACTTTTATAACAATTTGTCCAGTATCAAATATATGATTGTCGTCCACATAATAAAATCAGAACGTCTTTTTATTAATGGTGGATTTGGTGCCAGAATATCTTGTCCGTATCACATTGTATACAATCTCGTACACCTGCAGTTTACCACAGCACACAGCAGGGTGAAATCAATAAGATATAAAGTACTTCAAGCTATCGTTTTAGCAGTTCAGACGTGAGTAATGTGTATTTAGTGTATGTTGTAGTGGATGTTGAATCATGGTGTTTGCTGTGGCCACTTTTAGCTGTGAATTTACTTTAGTTTAAATTTGTAATGATCAGGAGATTTCAAAACCAAATTTAATTTACAACATTGGGATAACGACGGTTTGACAACATACATCTCTAAATCATGGTTACAAGGGTTGTACCATCACTGTAAATGGGGTTACGACTGATTATCGTTATTGACGAAAGGTTAAATTTAAATTATGGATGTACTGTTAACCAACACATTTATACAGGTTGGTAGAATGACATCTATGTTCTTCCCAAGTATAGAATATGCATCTAAGATGACACCAGCTTCACTTTTGTTTCACTTTTAAAGGAGAGTGACTATAGCGTGACATTAGGACGACTACACGTGACAGTGGTAGATGTCATTGATTGGCCTCCAGTCTACAATGATTCCTGTGTATTCGACAAAAGGAAAGTAGACGCAGAGTGGTATTATGTAAGTGGTAAATTCTTTCGTGTACATGTGTGTGCATATGTATGTATGTATGTATGTATGTATGTATGTATGTATGTATGTATGTATGTATGTATGTATGTATGTATGTATGTATGTATGTGTGTGTGTGTGTGCGTGCGTGCGTGCGTGCGTGCGTGCGTATGTATGTATGTATGTATGTATGTATGTATGTATGTGCATATGTGTATGTATGTATGTGTGTGTATGTGTGTGTGTGTGTGTGTGTGTGTGTGTGTGTAATCAATATCTACTTTATCCACAGGGTCAAAAATAAAACCAGGGGTTTATGCCCCTTTCATTATATTCCCTGTATATGATAAAATGTCAATAAATATTAAAGAAAATATTAAAAAGAGTCGATTTAATAAATTGTATAACATCGTTTTTTCCGGTTACAGCCTTTTCCGTTTGCTGTGGAATATTTCTACCCAGGTTCAACATTGCGTCATTTTGTGTCAGATCGTAGGGGTCACTATGACAAGTCAAACGTTCGTCTCTCCAACTCCCTATGTGAGTATTACCACAAACATCCACTTTTACCTACTTTAGTCGTAAAACAAAGTAAATATAAAAAACAAAAGATTTGTAATTCCAAACTACTTAATGATACACTCATTGCAAGACTGGATATGAGACAACTTAGATACAAGGTGTCATATACAAATTCAATTGTGTTCTTATTCTTTCAGGTCACGCAGACATAATCAATCATATACATTACAGGGTTATGGAAAGTTTGCCGTACTTAAATATCAGTTGTCAACATGGTAATGCGAAATTATTCGATAAATCCGACATCGATATTTATAAGGTAAGAATTTGTTATTTGTAAATAACATGAATACAATCTCTTAAACAAATGTGTAGAACTTACATTAAAAGATGTTTGTCATGTTTTCGTTATTAATGAAAATGTAAGGTAGACTACCTAGAGGTTGAACTAAATTTCGCCAACTGGAGGTATTTTATATTATACATCTATTTGTTTAGTTTGTTTACAAACCACTTCTCGTACGTACAATAACAAACAACTTTACACATTTTTTGAGGGTTTTTTTAATGACAAACCAGAATGTTTTCCGTATCATTTGTCAAGTACAGAAAAAAAAAAACGTTTTATGGTGCTTCCTATCTATACGAAGTCTGAAAATGGTGTACATTGCGTTCAAGAATTCGATATGCTGGCTGAAATGCAACAGTTGTGATATATCCAAACACCCGAATAATCATGAAAATAATCGATGTCCTGTGCTTTTATAAATCATTTTGTGCCAGCGAGCTAATGAGTCTTTTGTGTTTATGTTACATCTTAGCCTCTCAGAGATGATCGTCATGTAACGTAACACGTGACCTAGAACACAACGACGCCATATATATATATATATATATATATATATATATATATATATATATATATATATATATATATATATATATATATATATATATATATCAGTGTACAAGCACAAAAAGTGCTATCAAATGTTGACATACACCGATCTTATTTATTTGGGCCCGATATTGTCGCACTCATCCACTGAACCCGTACATCTCTAACCTTTCAATACAAATGACTTCAGTAGAGTGTGTCGGATCAAACCCGGAAAATAGTTTCTGAAAAAGTTCGAAACAAACCGAATATTTCAGTTGACGGGGCACTATAACTTTAATCCATGTACTGATATTGTTAGAGTGTAATCACAATTTCTCAATATCAACAGAAATTCGAAGATATACCACTGCAAGATAGATTTACTGGAAATATGTTCCAACCTGCTCCTACATCATTACACGTTCGCTCAATAGTGAGTAAGGAAACCATTAATAAGGAATTGACTTGTGTGGTCGACTTTTTGACTGGTTACAAACATATTCCATGGATTGACATTGAAGCTGTTCAACAGGTATTTGGGGACAACTTGTCACTACAAATATCTGCTGTTATCGATTATATTGGTAAGTGATAAGCATACAATAAACCCAAAATATAAAATGTTTTGTTTGATATTCGATACAGGTATATATATATTATTAAAAAATATGGAATAAATGCACTAATTGTTCTTTGTGACGACAACGTGCTCCTATGTCACGACAACGCGTATTTACGTCACTGTTTTTTTGTGTTCGAAATATGAGTCAAAACGTTCAAAATTGCCATTACTTAACTGATTTTTCTTTGTTATTACTGAAACTGGTATATTCTATAATATTTTTCTTCATTCGGCCGTAAAAAAACTCGTGACCTAAGGGTTGTCACTACTCGCGGATCGTCTAGAAACTGTTAGTGGCAAACTAAAACTGTGTTCAACTATTGAAAAGGTAAACTTATATTTCATATTGGGTGACAGAACTTAAGTACGTTGAAACTATATGCAAAGATATTTTTTTTCTTTTTCAACGCAAAGGAAACGTCGAATCATGAAGTCTTCCATATATATCCCTGTATGAAGCTATGGCTTTTTTTTTACATGTTCGTGAACCTGTGCGTGAACATGACTGTGTTTTGACGTACCTCATAGTCCGCTTCCGTATATGTCATTTCATCAATCTCTACAGAATACCCCTTAATGCCTGGATGTAAATGTGTTTGATGACTTCTGTTCTGGAGGTTTGATGTCCGTATATCTCACTTTACTGATAATCTCACCTTAGATCTTTACTTCTCTAAGTCCTGACACACGTGTAACCCTTGTATGTTTGCAGGTTGTCCTGATGGAAAGTACGGTGGTAGATGTCAATATGATTGTATTTGTGAAAATGGAGCAACCTGTCATGTCTTCAATGGTGCATGTAAATGTCCACCAGGATGGAGAGGTGTAGCATGTGATATAGGTGAGTTCAATGGTGCATGTATATGTCCACCAGGATGGAGAGGTGTAGCATGTGATATAGGTGAGTTCAATGGAGCATGTATATGTCCACCAGGATGGAGAGGTGTAGCATGTGATATAGGTGAGTTCAATGGAGCATGTATATGTCCACCAGGATGGAGAGGTGTAGCATGTGATATAGGTGAGTTCAATGGAGCATGTATATGTCCACCAGGATGGAGAGGTGTAGCATGTGATATAGGTGAGTTCAATGGAGCATGTAAATGTCCACCAGGATGGAGAGGTGTAGCATGTGATATAGGTGAGTTCAATGGTGCATGTAAATGTCCACCTAGATGGAGAGGTGTAGCATGTGATATAGGTGAGTTCAATGGTGCATGTAAATGTCCACCTAGATGGAGAGGTGTAGCATGTGATATAGGTGAGTTCAATGGTGCATGTAAATGTCCACCAGGATGGAGATGTGTAGCATGTGATATAGGTGAGTTCAATGGTGCATGTAAATGTCCACCTGGATGGAGAGGTGTAGCATGTGATATAGGTGAGTTCAATGGTGCATGTAAATGTCCACCAGGATGGAGAGGTGTAGCATGTGATATGGGTGAGTTCAATGGTGCATGTAAATGTCCACTTGGATGGAGAGGTGTAGCATGTGATATAGGTGAGTTCAATGGTGCATGTAAATGTCCACTTGGATGGAGAGGTGTGGCATGTGATATAGGTGAGTTCAATGGTGCATGTAAATGTCCACCAGGATGAAGAGGTGTAGCATGTGATATAGGTGAGTTCAATGGTGCATGTAAATGTCCACCAGGATGAAGAGGTGTAGCATGTGATATAGGTGAGTTCAATGGTGCATGTAAATGTCCACCAGGATGGAGAGGTGTAGCATGTGATATAGGTGAGTTCAATGGTGCATGTAAATGTCCACCTAGATGAAGAGGTGTAGCATGTGATATAGATTGATGTAATGTTTTTTTCTGTCATTATATATACATTATAAAAGTAGTCTTTTTACTTATAAAATCCTTATCATTGGTTTGTAATGATTCTACAGCATCTCCCTATATTGAAATATCCCCACATGGATTCATCGAAGTTGATTTTGGTGAATACCTCAGTCTTGAATGTGTCTTTAATCACCTAGACCAATCTCAGATATTCAACTCATCATGGATGCGAGACAATGAATCAATTGAATTCGGACGATATGGAGGAATATATGCTTATGAAAGGTGTGTTACTGAATTCTTGTTTCTTCACGACTGGTATTTGGTCACTACAACAAAGTAACAAATACAATGGTGGTATATTTAGGATAAGTATTCATTTTAGGCTTCTAGTCCATCACCGAAATTTGTAGAATATGAAATGGTCACAGAAAGAGATCAGATAAAGATACCCTGCAATAAATGCATTAATGTAATCAACAACGTTAATTGATTACATTTTCTATAGTTGATCATAAAACTAAGTGAAACATAATATATACACAAACCTGTCAATGAAAACATGAAATATAAATTACACATTATCTACCTGTCCTGTAAATTGTTGCTCAGAATTTGGAGTTCATGCATGAAAATCAGATGAATAGGATGGATAATATTCCGACTCGATTTTGAAAACCCTAAAGTTTGGATTGTAGCACATGTCTTGAATGAACGTATATATGCATAGGATGGAAGATGTTTATTGATTTTCGTAATTTAAAAGTTTCCATCCGGATAGAAATGTAAGAGCAATCACATCAGAAGTGATAACCTAAAAACTGAAATATTAAACATAACCAAAGATGTAAACTAAACGACTTTAGTAAGGTCGAACGCAAGCCCTCCGATTGTCCTTCTTATATCCTTCGTTATCAACAATGCACAAAATGCATTACCAAAGTATATGAAATTTAAAACATGCATTCGTAAGATATAGTACACATATTTTTTGTTATCGACGATGTATATATACCACATCGTATGAAATTTAAATGTGCATTCAGATGTAATGCCTCATTACCATGATCTATTGATTAGATGCTACATTAGTATTCATTGAATACATTATATTAGTCATTTGTAGAATTGGTAGAATGAATACACATTGTGTCTCAAAATATACATTTGTAGCATACAACAAAGCGCAGGAATTTGAACCGAGGCTATATAAATATGTTAAATGATATAATACCCTGACTCTTGGGCAACCAGGTCTCACCATGTCATTTGCAAATAAACCTTAAATAATATTTTAAAAAGTTTGACTACAATGCATTGTTATTGCTGGATGTCATTTACAGAAGTACTCCCTTGGAAGAAGAAGAAGCTGTAATCAGCCTTGATATCCTTTCAGTTCGTGATAACCATGCCGGACGATATCAATGCTTGGTCACAGATATTAATGGAGAACAATACAGGGATGAAATAACTATTAAAGTGACGGGTAAGTCTGGGGAAGGAACTCATACCATGCATATTTAGGAATGAAAGAAGACATGGTCTGTTATGACGAGTCATTTGAAATGTCAATATGTCAAGCAGAAAAACAGACATCAGACAGAGACAGACAGACAGACAGACAGACAGACAGGCTGGTAAGCAGGCATACAGACAGACACGTGAACACAGATGGGCGGATGGAGAGGCAGACAGACAGACAGACAGACATACACACACACACACACACACACACACACACACACATACATACATACATACATACATACATACATACATACATACATACATACATACAGGTATGTATATACATCCGCAGGCAGACAGACCGACTGACTGACCAACAGACAGACAGATAGACACACAGGCAGACACAGACAGGCATGTATACCTACATACATACATACATACATACATACATACATACATACATACATACATACACATTCATGTAAGTATGTGCGAGCATATATGGGCGAGCATACATACATCTCGCCAATTTCTCCTTTGAAAAAGAATATTTATTCGAAACGTCGGATTTAACAGCTATATATACGGACTGGTTTATTAGTTCCTTATGCATTTCTTTTTTCTACATACATACATACATACATACATACATACATACATACATACATACATACATACATACATACATACAGGTATGTATATACATCCGCAGGCAGACAGACCGACTGACTGACCAACAGACAGACAGATAGACACACAGGCAGACACAGACAGGCATGTATACCTACATACATACATACATACATACATACATACATACATACACATTCATGTAAGTATGTGCGAGCATATATGGGCGAGCATACATACATCTCGCCAATTTCTCCTTTGAAAAAGAATATTTATTCGAAACGTCGGATTTAACAGCTATATATACGGACTGGTTTATTAGTTCCTTATGCATTTCTTTTTTCTACATACATACATACATACATACATACATACATACATACATACATACATACATACATACATACATAGATACATACATACATGCATACATACATGCACACATGCATGCATGCATGCATGCATGCAGACAGACAGACAGACAGACAGACAGACAGACATACATACATACATACATACATACATACATACATACTTGTACATTCTTGATAAAAACATCGTTTCAATAGGCTACGCGGATTTTTTGTAAGTTTGTTACAATCGTAAGTGTTGAAGGCATTTCCTATGTAGATATCCTTTATGATGGTATTGCCGTAATGTAAACCTGTGCTATTATATAATATCAAATACCTGTACATTTCTTCATAGGCTGTACTGTTAACCATTGGGGTATTAATTGTGATAGAATTTGTGACTGTCAAAATGGTGGCAATTGCACCAGGTCATTAGGATGTGTATGTCAACATGGCTGGGGTGGAAGGAATTGTTCAATAGGTGAGATTAATTATTGTTCATGTAATGAATATGTTAAATGGTGGCCTTGAAATAGACACATGTACACGTAACACTTATGTAACTTGAAATTTTGATACGTTTATATAAAAACCTAAGTCTATATTGATTGGGTTCAATTATTTCATAATATGGCTTTACATCATTTTGTATATTTCTCGTATTATTTCAGTACGTAAATAAAAACAAACTTTATTTTGCATATTTTCGCAATGGAATGGTTATTTGACAACTGCTTGCACTTGATGTATTATCCATCTCGGAATAAGGCTGCGGTCAGAATTTAAGGCAGGGGAAAAAATTTCGTGGCTCCCACCCTCTTTGCGCTCTAAAACAATTCATGACCTTCCGAAATAAACCAGTCTAATCATATTTCAACGTGTAATTATACAGTGTCCCCCACTTCCCGCACTTTAGAGATGTACACTTGTATGACACACTATATTAAAATAACAGTGGCAATCGACTTCAGCGTCCATACATAACAATAAGAGATTTCTTTACAAACAGATGTGGGATTTGCAAAACCATACACATTCTCGAAAGCCATAGAGTATTGAAAATTGTTTTCATTACATCACTTGTATGTACTCTCAATAAAACTGTATGGCTCTATTTCCTACACTTAACTTATAAAGTGATATTTTGGGAGACACACACATTCGCTCGGTTATCGACTGCCTCATAATTAACTTTATGATAGGTAAAATGAAGTGAACAATTTTGCAAACGTACAAAGTAAACGGCTGCTCCGGAGGTTTGAATGTTCAAATATACAATTACTGTATTCTGCAGAGAGAGAGAGAGAGAGAGAGAGAGAGAGAGAGAGAGAGAGAGAGAGAGAGAGAGAGAGAGAGAGAGAGAGAGAGAGAGAGAGAGAGAGAGAGAGAGAGAGAGAGAGAGAGAGAGAGAGAGAGAGAGAGAGAGAGAGAGAGAGAGAGAGAGAGAGAGAGAGAGAATACTCGATAAACGATCGCTGCTGAGGTTTAATTAGGTTCAAATCATGAGCAATATATGTCAACCCCCCTTTCAGACCATTGGAACTGTCATGGTCCCGACCCCCTTCGAACCCCAATTTGTTCCCCCCCCCATTTCTCTCCCCCCCCCGTCCCCCTGCCATAAAGTCTGGCTGCAGCCTTGAAGACATCAAACTTTTGCTGTTTATAGTTTGTTTGAGAATAACCAAAACTATTTTTAATTTAAGATCAAGAGACAAAATTCAGACGTCATCCTGCACATTATTACAAGTCAAAATGTTACATTGTAAAATCCAATATGGCCACCAAATACTGTGTTAAATTTAGATGTTCGGTTTCCATGAAAAGAAGATGGTCAAAACGTACATTTATTTCGAATGATCTAGGAGCCATATGGCAAGTTTTGAAGTGATTATGAGTACTTTGAAGATTGAATAAAATGTGAAGGTGTTCGAAGGCGTATGCTACTTTGATATGGCAGAACTATAAATTGATTGTCACACATATACTTCGCCATAGTAATGTTTATAACTATAATGTCTGTAACTATATTTGGAACCAATCTTGATTCAACAGATATTGAACCCCCAAGATTTACATTCTGTCCAAGTAATTTATCCCAGACAGTGGAGACAGACATCGCGTCTATCGAAGTGACATGGCCACTACCGGAAGTAATTGATAACTCTGATGATGTAAATGTGACCTCGAACTTTGACCCTGGAGATGAATTCACAATTGATACACACCCAGTGATTTACACAGCAAAAGACGCACAGAACAACACAGCAGAATGTAGATTTAGTGTATTTCTTGACAGGAATTCTACAATAAGTCGTACAGTTATCATTTCATTGTCTATTGCTGCAGTCGTCGCCATATTGCTTTTGGTTGTTTTTGGCTTTCTATGCTTCTGTAACAGAAGGAAGATATTGCTTAAATATACAATTTTAACTGGGAAAGTTGACGACGAATCAAGCTTGGGTAAGTGTGCAATTTGCTTCATCATATCGTTTTGAGTTTTTGCTATTCCTTTAAAAGTATGCAATAGAAACAGTGTCATAGGTGTATATCAATATAACGGTTGTTGTTTTTGTATCATTGCATTGTACTTTTTAACCATCAATATTCCATTCTCGTATCATTCTGCCTGCAACAGATAAGAAGTGGGATGCTTTTGTAGCTTGTAAAGGTAACTCAGAAGAGGAAACCTTTGTATACAAAGCATTGATACCCGAACTTGAGGAAAAACATGGTTACACATTGAATGCACACCATAAAGACTTTCTACCTGGTGAAGGTACGTAAACAGCAACTTTAAGATCTGATTTCAAGATTTGAAAATTCTGAAATTTGAATTCGATAAGATGATATATATTGTTGTGCATTCTGTTCCTGTGTATAGTACTTGTGAAAATGGCTGATAATCCTGTGGACCTACAACTCGCGATAAAAACACTAATGCGTTTGCTTAATTGCAGTGAGCAAAGCTAAGGAAAGACTTCACGAAAAGATAAAGGATAAAATTAGGTAAACACAACATTCAGACTGATACAAAAACAACAGGGGTGCCGCCTTTGATGATATGTTCACGAAACACTTTGATTAGTTTGTTTATATCTGTGGAAGTTTAAATGTAACACCAACAGTCTGCCTGACAGCCATTTTGTTTGCGAATTTTCATGTCCAAAGCCATAACTCAGACATGCTTGAACAGATCTCATTGAAGTTGGTATTAGGACAGTGTTCTATGACATACATGTGCATATCCATTTTCGTCGTGATACGATCCAATATGGCTGCCTGGCAGCCATTTTGTTTGTGAATTTTCCATGTCCAAAGCCATACCTCAGACTCCATTTTCATCGTGATATGATCCCCCATACCCAACCAATCCTTTATTGTTGGAGGCATATTCCATGTCCAACAAGCACACACAACATATCTAAGTCTGTTTGTTTTAGGTTCACAAATGTTGTTGCGTGATCAGAGTAGTGATAATTCCTTAAAACCCAATTATAGCGAGGACTATGTCATTCTCAATGACTTGTTTCCCTGTGTTTTTCCAGCCAATGCAGTCTGCAGATCTACAGGAAAACACAAAATAACCCTGTCTTCGCTAATTGCTACTTCAGTAAAGACAACTGCAGAACTAATCATGAACAATTGAATCTTTTTTTTAATTCGCATCGAATTTAGACATTTCCTGACCAGAAACAATGCTCTTTTTTGTGGCCACCGCATCTAATTACCGAAATATGCCAATAACTTTTTAAAACTGGCAGCTACATCAACAATTTTTTCGGGACAGATGTGCTTAGGTATTGCAAATGTACGTACCAAATTATATTGAATTTGAATATTTGCATTCTTGATATATAGCCTAATTACCGAAAACCACTAATTACCCAAATTGCTCATTAGTATTCATGGAATGTTTACCAAAACCTAATCAGTTCTTGTCATTATCCTATTGAGTACGTCTTCACAATTTCGTTTGAATTGAGCCAACCGTTTTGGAGAAAACGATGACATAGACATACAGACAGATAGCCAGACACACACACACACACACACACACACACACACACACACACACACACACACACACACACACAGACTTTCACCCACTAATACATCTCGTCCTTACGGAAGAGAAAAGGACATACAGTGGAATTTTCCCCTGAAGTGTTATACAGTTGAAGACATTATCCCGAGGTATCTGTAACACAAAACGGAGAAAAGATCGTATTGTAATGTTAATCTAACATGCCAATGTCAGAACACCTTTCTTGGGTATATTACAAAAGGACATCATTTTTTCTTTTTTATGTTCGGTTATTGTTATTTTGAAATACAATTTTTTATTGGCACTTTAATCTTATCGGTCCCTCGTCTTAGACGTCTATATATAGCATTAAATCGACTGCCAAAACCAAGACAGGCAGTTTCTTTATTTAAGGATATGATAGGAATTGCGTTTGTCTTGCTCTAGGTCATCATTCTATATCATATACTAATGTGTAACAAGATGTCGCATTGCAGATGTAGGAGTTATAATCTCTTTTATCATTTTTATCAGCGATTTGTACCAACATTTTGGATGCTATTACCAAGAGTAGACGTACCATACTGGTCATGTCACCTAGTTTTGTACGAAGTGGTTGGTGTATCTACGAATTGGAACAAGCTTACCATGAAATGATTGGCTACCGACATAAACTAATACCAATCATGTTTGAAGATATCACTGACATGCCGGACTTACCACCCATTCTACAGACCATACTGACAACTATTTCCTATATTGATTGGCCTAAATACGGAAACCAGAAAGACAAAGACAGGTTTTGGAAAAGATTGGTAAAAGTGATGCCAAAGAAACGAAAGAGGGCTCCAAATCCATGTGTGAGATATATGCCTCTGGTTGGAAATGAAGAAGCACAGATTCAAATAAATACTGCCTGTGTGTAGATAATATCAGATAAAACATAAAATGGTCATCTTTGCTAACAATATATCATTCTGTTCATGTAATCAACATATTTCAATTAATGTTTTCATTAGGGGTGACTCTAAAACGAATGACAACCCGAATGACAAAACGAATGACCGCATTTACAAAATGGAATGACACCCTTTTACACATTCTGTTAGTTGAATGACACCCCTACACACGCTATAGTATAAGTGGAATGACAGCATTTCCAATGCTTTGAGATCGGTTACCTTGACACTTTGCTTTTATCTATTATAGTCTGGGAGATTATCACACTCATTCATGCATAAACTCATATAAAAGCTCCCTTTCTTCCTTGTTAGTGCATGTGTGAGTGTTTGTCCGGTGTGATAATCATCCAATAGATAAGAGATAAAGCAAATTTTCAAGGTAACTGATCCCTGCTAATTATGAGATTAGGGATATCTTAATTTAGATAAAAGGAGAATAATGGACACGATGTCTTTATTTAGTCAATAGAGAATTATATACAGCTGAAAGACAGAAAGTAGCCAGGGAAAGAAGAAGAAAAGTTTTATATTACCACAAACAAGTCAATTGATCAATATCACACTATACATAAGTTTTATTTCACAACAAAAAATAATCATTCAATCTACCAATCATTCAACCAAATAATAAATCAATCAATAAATCGATCGCTAAATCAATCAATCGATCGATCGATCGATCGATCAATCTATCAATTACATGCTTGCTGCACCATGTGGTCACCCATGCAGCCTTTCATTAGTACTAGCGTGAACATGAGAAAATTCAAATTCAATAATATTTTAGATTGATTCTAGTTAAGAATTTGTACTGTTGATTATCAGTGCATTTAAGAATGGCGATTGATAAAAGACATTTCCCATGAGCATAACTCTAGATGTACTAAGGTGTAATTTCGCTGATTCACTCCTCTGTGCTACAACGCACTGTAACAGTATACCTAGGTGTTTAGCGGTGCTCTCTTTACGTAAGCCTATACTTTGTTTTTTCCGGCATTTTTGTACAGCAATAAAAGCTGGACAGTCAGAAAGCATGATTGCAAACTGATTGATTTCTCTGAACTGTGGTGCTGGTAGTGTGTGCTACGAGTGCCACGAATAGCCAAAAGATTAAATGCTAAAGAATTTTGAATGCAAGTGATAACAAGTCTTCGTCGAAGACTTAAGCCCAAACGTTTCAATTTAGTGTTTCATATTCTGAATGTTTTATGACAAATATGGCCGCCAATATAACAAATATGACAGTCATGATTGTGAAGGTCATGAAACAAAGCAATGTGTATCTGGCATTTGTGCCAGGTTTGGTTGAAATGGGTCCATGCACATAAGAGTTGTGCACGTGACCTATACTTTGGTATTTTGGGGATATTTGATAGAGGTCAAGGTCAAAGTCAGTGTCCCATTAGAAAGCCTATTATAGATACCATGCATGTAGATGAGGACTATATCTATTAAGCTTCCAGAGTTAGCCTGCAAAAAATGATTTTTTACAATAAATATGACAGCTAAAGTTGAAAGTCAAAGGTCAAGGTCTCATTAGAAAGATCATTTGGAAAACTTTGGTTTAGACAATCAAATGGAGTTCCTCTATTAAATTAAGCTTCAATGGTTAATGGGCAAACTGTGAAATTTACACTATGCCTACACTATGCCTATTTGACCATGAAAATGGTCAGGGTCAAATGTCAAGGCACCATTACAGCATTAGAAAAAAACTTGTTATTGATGACATGGGTGAAAACAAATGAATAAGGTCTATATATTAGGTTTGTGAGGTTTATCAGCAAAATATGTAATTTTATGGCAACAAATGGCCGCTATTCGACTGCTATCTGAAAGGTCACAAAACGAAGTGACATGCATATGCTGACATTGGCATCTGGCATTTATTGAACGTTTGGTTGAAATTGGCTAGTGCATGTTTGAGACACAGTTGAACATGCACGAACAGACACATATATGCATGGATGGAAAGACACACACACTACCTAATGTAGTAGCCACTCCCTCCCCCTTTCCCCTATGACTTCGTCCGTTTTGGACTAAAAAGGGTTGAGGGTTAGCAGTAAAACATAGACTGAAGTATTTGGGCAGGGCATGTTGTTTTTTGCCAAGAAAAAAGGACATTTCACTTTATAAAAAGATTTAATACACAAATAATAAAACAAATAAGTGCAACTTTATGCTAATGTTATGCAAATTATCGTGCAAAATGCCGCTGTTCACCTTTTCCTCAGAAATGCCTACAGGGTCATTTTAGCAACATATTTGGAAATTTGCTTTTTTGAAATTCAATCACTAAAAAATGTATTTGTTGGAAGGTTTTTTATGGATGGGGACCCCTAAAAGATGCGCTATACCCTTATACAATTACGTGCTGTATTTTATTACTATCTAACATGACTGAAGAAAACTCCACATAGAGCAAACAAATTGTCAAATGGCCGCCGTATTGAATTTCTCCATGGTACTTTGCTCCAAAAAGTATCTTAATTGGTCTAAAGCGGAAAGGCATCCTGGAAGTTTCCCAAAAGTATTTTTTACTAAAAGATGTTTATTTTGGCAATATATGATATATATGTAATAGATATGCAACATTTGAGGGTTACAATCTCAAAATTTCGCTTGGAAGACCATTATTTTGGATTCATCACCTATAACATTAACAATTGTCTTCTAACTTTAACCCAAAAATGCCAACAAGATATTTTCTAGCGACAGACTATAATAACATATCGATATTGCTAGTACATAATATGCAACGCTAACAAAAACAGCAAGTTAGTCTTCAGATTCACTCCGAGTCCGCGTTTCCGAGCAGAAATGTGTATGATTTACACGAAGGAGGACGTTTTGTCTCCAGGTGAACCCTGGCTTCCCTACAAATCGGCAAAATCCAATGTTACAGTGATTGTTCGAACTTGGAAAGGGTATAATAAAAAGTTATTGCTATGTGGGCACATCAGATTTGTCAACAATATCGATCAAACCTTTCACATCAAAAGCCCAGATAGCACTGATAAATTTTTCTGGATTTGATATCATATTACCTAAACCAAGAAACTGGAATGCGTAATTTATCCACACCTTAAGTTTTAACGGAAATTCAAGTCTTTCATCCTCGATAGTTTTAAATGTATTGACATGTTGAAAGTTACATATAAAGTCTTTATAAAAAGTATTCTCTCTTCATCGTGTTAGTGGAAACAATGTATTATCAGTAATTGCAAAATAGCAAAATCCTCTACACAAAACTACCTTTGACCTTTGATCAATGATGATCTAACGAAGTGTCAGGTCATTCATTTAAAGAAGGACATCATATGTGTGTGTTGCAGAACCCAAGTGTGTGTTTATTTTGGTGACCCCAATTCAGGAGTGGAATTCCTCTCATTGTAGTAGTGTACTTGTCAACACTGGTCCATTACCCCTAGGACATCTACCAATTCACCATTTTATGTCAACATTTGGAAACATTTGAAACAGATAATGGGGCCAATCAAAGATTTTGGGAGTAACTTTGACGTTCGTGCTTTCTTAGTAAGGTTAACAAACAAATGACTCTCAGGCTGCTATGTTTAATATTACATACTGATTTTGACCACAGTTAGATAGAAAGTGAATAGATTTGATAAATCTTTTTAGAATCTTATAACATAACTGGTGAGAAAATGTTAACAATCATAATGTTAATCAACATAAGAAATTTGGCGACACTTTTTTTTTTACATTGTGCTTCAACTTATTATGAATCTAATTTATCATGTTGGCTTGATAACTGCATATTCAAGTTTCAAATGAATTAATACAGACAATGATGGTTTTAGCTTAAACCAGTCCTATAAATGTAAGCCTAACTAAAACGTTTTCAAGAAATGTTTTGTGTGCCAACGTCACTTACTGACATCTGATATAGTACAAAAAATAAATGCATTGTTGGCAAAATGGTAGAGATCTTCGGTTTCAACGGTGAGGCATATATTTTAAAGCAAAGTCAGGCTGACAGTCTCTATTCCGTCCCATCAATGACCCAGATAAACGATAAACAATGTTATAGTCTTGTTAACATCTCATGTAATCCAACTACTTGAGACTGGGCTTCCATCAATAACAATCAGGCCAGTTAGCATTGATAATGTAGGTCTCGGTATGTGACGTCTAGACTCACGCATGAAAAGAATGTGTGTGCGGTTGAAACTTTATCGGAAACTGATATACAAATAATTTTTACCCATATCCTCCTATAAGACACAGGAGGGCAGTAATATCGGTGATAAGTAATATCTAAACACACTTCACACACACAGATTCACATACTGCCTTGTGGGGTATATGTTAGGTACCACTTTATAGGTATCAGTGGGCCATTCTAGAGTGATATCGAAGGAAATTACCAGTGGTGCGGTGTGGTGTACAACTTTTATACTCCGCAATCCAAACATACCCCATATGTGGTATTCCCTGCCAACAAAATACCCCACTACTTGTACGGTGTTAATAAACACACACATCCACACAGAAAGATAGACAGACGGACACTTTCCCATGCCTATAGCCCTAATACTAAACCTTATCAGTTCAGTTGTGCTAAAAACCGCCAAGTAGGAATATTTTATGCTTTACTTGATAGGAGATTTTATGTAGTCTGTTCCGATCTTGAAATACCCTACAACTGCTTACCTTGTAAACGTGAAGTCTACTTTGGGTTGGAATCACTGACCACTATGTATCTGTTGAAGAATTCAGATAGCTACGGCATATACCAGTACGAGGCGGACTGATATTTGCTTGCAATTCGTTCTGGAAAGCCTACTAGACATTTGATAATGTTTTCACAGTATCAATTTCTAAATGCGAGTTTGATTCACAGCGTAAAAATATGAAAATTTGCCTCTGTAAGTTTGCTCCTTTGCCCAACAGCTAGCCTTGGTGCTCCAGAGTGTTTATGTTTAGAACATATGTTGTACAAATTATTTGGAAACTATATGGCCTCCCATATCAAATTATGCCACGTTCGCAACTATTGGAGTGAAGTAATTGAGCTTGTTCTCCATCAAGTTATTGACAAATGAAAATAGTTACAAACGTGTTGAAATATGATGAAATAATTGGTTGGGCTAAACAGAAACAAACGGCGCTGAATATACTGGAAAGCACTGCGTAGGCACGCTGTGCTAAATATATCTATTTTACACGCGTAAAATGTCGCTCTTTAAATGTGATTATACACTACCACAACTAGCAATTGTTTTGTCCGATTGTCAGCAGCGATTTTAATGATGTACATGTACTTTTGATATGGTACAACATTGGCTGTTATAGGATGTTACAGAAAATGTTTGGTTCTGACCAAATTTAGTTTTCACTGCCGATCCTAAACATGTTTTACGTAATCGAAAAAAAAATAAAATCGCGAGAAATAGTGATATGTTCGTGACGCCAAAATGTAAAGTAAAAAACCCGTAAAACAAGAACACCTGAAGTAGACAGACACCTTATAATTTGCCAAATAGTGACGTTTCTATTATGCCAAGAGCCTGGGTGGTTGCTGGTACCATTTGTGGCAAATTACACTATACCTGAAAGCGTACAAGCTATATGTTTGCAAATTTTCGATGGCCGTGGCAAGGCAGTAGCTGAGATAAGTTATCCGTCATCATTTGCCAAATTTTTATTCGGTTGCTTATCCAAAGAAACGAACTTATTTTATGAAAATGATTACGTGGGAATCAAGTAAAGTGCCTAAAAATGTGTTTGGTTCCGGTTACCAGACCCAACCTAGCTTTTCACTGCCGACCCTAAACTTTTTTTTACGTATTCGAATAAAAAATAATAAAATCGCAAAAATTGCGAAGTCTCAGGAGAAATAGTGGATGAGGAAACTGACATCAACTTAAAAAGACACTCTAAAACTGTTCTTCCAATCAGTAATGGCTTTACAACTGATAGGATGAAATAAACAACACAGAGACCATTTGGAAAACAATGGAAAACCTGAACTAGACACTCACACATGATAAAAAATAAAAACAAAATATAAAATCTACCTACCCCACCTATTCTAAAATTGAGTGTAACCGGAACCACACAATTTTTATATTAGGCCTAAATCGTGAGAAAATAATGTCAAGTTGACCTGCACCTGTCAGTTGGGTTTTTTCGTGATAAATGAACCTGAAAACTATCCCTTTAGTATGTTTACGATGCATAGATTACCCACAAGTTGTTATAGGTTATACGGTGGCTCCCTCTTCATATTTACTAAATTTCCTAAACATGTCGGTTGCAAACATTCAATAAATGTGTCAACAGCTCATTGTAATGGTCGTTCGTTTACGATTCCAGTGAATGGCGTCTATCATGAAAACAAACAGAACAACTTGTGGGGTACTGTAAAATGACAACATCCACACTCGTATAAAGTTTTGTCGTCATGGCCGCCCGCAGCCTTCCAGTATCTGCAGTGGATTTTTTCCCAATGCCTTAGTTGTCGAATTCATAGCTTAGCGTACCGAGAAATTGGAGGGGTGGGGTAGGGGGTTTAATAGGGAACAGCTGACGGGGTTAGCGTAACTGTAGGGGGTATGTGTAGTGTAAGTAGCGAAATGTAGGGTAGAAAATCACGGCAACATAGTTTCAAGTTTCTGTTGTTTAAATTCCTCTGTGAATCCGATAGCTTTAGCAAAATAAACGAGACTGTTGACAAGTGTCTTACAGCTGGCATGTACCTAAAATGAAAATATCATACTCTTATGTTGATCGTTCGTTTGCCGCCTCGTACCAATACCCCGGCCAATAAATACAATCGATACTTAACACGTGACAGGAGCTCTTGGTCTTCCACATATAAGGCAAAATTTGGACTAATTTACTGTGCGGTTATTTTGTGTATAGTGGGTATCGGTAACGTTCGTCCATACGACAACAACGTGAGAATAGACAACCGATTCGTAGACTAAAGGAGTCGTCATTGTTAGGCGCGCTGCTGGTTAAAGTGACGATTTATTAAATTCTACAAGACGGGTGATATTCAAGCAGAATCCCATATTTTAAATCCAAATATTTTGCAGCTTACCTTAGAAGAGACGTTTTCCGACAATCTTCATCATTTAGGAAATACCTAACAAATTGAGGTGTTAACATGGATTCAGGATATTGGAGCATTGGTAAGTATTCCGCTACTTTAATAGCCGATTACTGGTAAATTTACACCATAGACTACAGGGTTTATGTTCACACTAACACCTCGTTTGCTATGGTTACATTTTGCAGCCGGTGTCCGTAATTGCGTAATTCCTGTGTCGAACTGGGTTAAATAAAAAATATGCAAAGTGACGTAATTTAAACGAGAGATGCGTTAAAAATCTCGTAATTTCCCTGTAGTTTGTATTAAAACATTTTGAATCAAAAACGCAACTTTTCAACCTTCGCCAGCGATCAACGTTAGAATAACATCACAGACCCTTCCCCCAACCAAAAATACCGCCGGCCCCACGTACACACAGGATAGTACGACTCATAACAAGTTAGTATCCGGTTTTAAATGTTCTATCATCGGTAATCTTCTTGACGTTTGTTAGGATCATCATGAAACATTTACATATGTTAAAAAATGAGTTAAAATAGATCAATCAATAGATGAAAATATATACACTTTAGGTATACTGTAGCATAACAAGACAGTAATACAAATATGAGAAAAGACAAGTGTAAACGACTCCCCATTCCAACAACTTAATTATGCTCGCGTAAATATAAACATGGATGGAATTGGATAAAATTAATATAATTAGGTTATAATGGGGAAAAATCACTATCCGTCTGAATGGGTCTCTTTATTACGTAAATTCAGATTCTTGCTTTTTATAACAACATATATATCATTAAAAATATCTCAATAACACCAGATACAGTATAAGGTGAGTAAGACTCAATTGGTCAAAATAACATTGCATATGCTGTCTGCAATACGTCTGGGATGACATTTTTATGCAGTTGATAGCTAAGATGGTGACAATATAAAGGCATGTCAACAATAATGTCTGCTAATAACTTTCAAAGTAGATGTTAGGAAAACGATATTTAACAGCTGTTTTACTTCATATTATTTATCCAAGTATTGTTTATATGTATTAGTTTATGCCATGTGTGGCCACTTTGTATATGTTGGATGTCGATGTAGAATACAATACAATAAAATAAAATAAAATAAAAGCTGGTTCTGTCTACCTAGAAATAAATACACGGGTGAAAACGCCTAGGTTTGTTCGACTTCTCAAATAGTCTACCTAAAAATAACAATAATCAGACTTACAAGAAGAAGTTTTGAGTTTTATGACACAGTACCTAAATAATATGGCATTTGAATTCAGTATGTCATGGGACGAGAAGCTACCAGGTAGAGTAGATAAATTTCCATGTTAACAGGAATAATAAATCAATTAATTCACGTCCTTCCATTGACATACTATAAATCAATACACGTCCTTACATAGGAAGGTAATGTTAATTTTAGTATGACGAAGTTCTTGACTATGAACCCTTTAAAACATCCAAAAAATACAACGTTAATCACGTAGCTATGACAATAAAAATATCGAATTCACACCAGTGGAATAGACTTGCTACGACGAAGGGTTTAGAATGCAAGTATAGGAAATGAAATACAGGGTAAGATTACTCGACGATAATTAACAGAGAATCATTGTCACGTAAGGTAGGCCGAATCAAAGCTTTATTTAAAGAAATACAACATGTAGTTAGCACGACACTAGGTGGTTGCGAACAGACATAGCAAGACAGTTCATGGAAAGCTTTAGTAGCATAGTAAGGGACTTAATCGCACAATGTCACACAAGCTCAATAATCGTTAATGCGATTGCTGAACTTCATTTTCGCACTTGTAACCAAATTTCGACGAAACACTTTCTCTCCTTCAATGATAACAGCTGTTATATTTAATGAGATGTTGATAAGTTGATAAAAAAGTACTTCTAATGTGAGATATGGTGCTGGGTTTCTGGTATTTTAGTGTGTTTACAATCATGTTTATACATTACATTACATTAGCGATCGTAGTGGTGAACGTTTGATATAACAAACGATGTTCGTTTGTTTGGCTTGTGCGACATTGTGTGTACTATGTGAGGGTGTATAAGGGAGCCTTCAGTATTTACAAGGGGGGAGGGCCGGAGGAAATCACACATGGTTTGTTAAATAAAACACGACCCTCCCCCCATTCGCCATTTGTAAAAAGTGACCCTCCCCTTGTCCCATTTTGTTAAACATGACCCTCCCCATGACAATTGCATATACTGAACGTTAATCAATAATCCCATTATATGTATACATATAAATTAAATGATTTTGACTCTGTATTAGAAAGCAATATTTGTACATATAAAGTGAAAAACACTAAAAGACTGGCTAGTCACCTTTCTCTAATAATCATACACAATCTAGTTAGTATCTAACATATGCTTTCCATGTTGTGCATACTCTGTCTGACCTGGTAAAAGTTCCCTGATATCATTGTCATCATCATCATCATCATCACCTCACCTTCAGTATTGCTATTATCAGTGTCACTTTAATCTGGCTCACTGTCACTACTTTGTCAGTACATGTATCACTGTCCGTGTTCTCTATGGCATTCAAAACTAAATCATCATCATCATCATCATCATCATCATCATCATCATCATCATCATCATCATCATATTTTAACGAACATTCACGGACAGTGTAAATGATAAGGTGAGATTGTACACTCAACAATATGCATCGTTTTATTAAACAATTTTCCAACAATATATGTAGTTTTACTTTTTGTATTTTGGCATTCAAAGTACTCGTAAAAATAAATGTTGAGTGCTCATTTCACTTTTACATCTCAAAACACACAAAACAACCCTTACCAAAATGAATCGGTAAAAAGTATGCTTAATGTGTCTTCATATTCTATACTTGAAGTATACTTTGGAATGTCAAGTGCATTTCAATTATACTTAAAATATACTCAAGTATACTTAAAATATATACTAACAATAGAGAGAGAGCGAGAGAGAGAGAGAGAGAGAGAGAGAGAGAGAGAGAGAGAGAGAGAGAGAGAGAGAGAGAGAGAGAGAGAGAGAGAGAGAGAGAGAGACGACCGCTAACAACGGAATGACTTTATTTCCAAAGGATAATTAACTAAAGCTAGAGATTACAGGAAGTGAATAACACTTGATATTGGTGATATACGCTTGTGTCGAATGATATGTACAACATCTGTTTATGTAAAGTGACATTTGATGTCCGCGACACATTGTACGATCGTCTCTCATTCAGTGTGCGATTTATCGAACGTGCTTCACAGAGCGCCAGTCGTATCTCTGCCCTTCTACAGTCAACCACGAGCGAAAAGTCTGTACTTTAGGCCAAAGAAATAAAGAAATAAAGAAACATTTATGTAGTATACTAATTTCAATAAACTTGCAAAGGGTACACGAGGCAGTTAACTCAGAATACAGTCATTATGCACCAGGGAACTTTTTGAGATTATGTTTCTTGATATGACAACTAATAATCTTATATCACAATTTATGGTATAAAAGAAAATGAAACAGTTAATGTAAATGTAAATTCTACATATTAGCAATGTGAATGTTAACATTTCCTCGTAACATTATCATTTTTTAAATCAAATCTGTCCACTTTCTATCTCACTGTGGCCCACATCAGTATGTAATATTAAACATAGCAGCCCGAGAGTCATTTCTTTATTAACTTTAGAAGCAGCCAAGGAGGCAAAATCACTCCCAAAATCTTTGATGGGCCCCATTATCTGCTTCAAATGTTTCCAAATGTTGACATAAAATGGTGAATTGGTAGATGTCATAGGGGTAATGGACCAGTGTTGACAAGTACACTACTACAATGAGAGGAATTCCACTCCTGAATTGGGATCACCAAAATAAACACACACTTGGGTTCTGCAACACACTCATATGGCGTCCTGCTTTGAATGAATGACCTGACACTTCGTTAGATCATCATAGATCAAAGGTGGCTTTGTGTAGGGGATTATGGGTCAGTTTTTCCGTTTTGCTGTAAATATCAATATGATCAACCTCAATTTCAACATACTGTGGACTGCTCCCCTGACTCAACTGTTGACAGAAATGAAATGGGGGGGGGGGGGGGTTAGACTGTATCATTGAAAAATTCAATATCGTGGCTATGCTAAATGATTTGATTTTCTGTCTACACTTTAGGTTATTTGCATATTACTAAGCTGTGTTATCTTTTCTTTCTCAGAAATAAATTCTAGTACATTTAATGTCCACTACTAACTGACATGTTCACAACGTTCTTGATACTGAAAGAATATATGACATAACATTATCAAATGCAGATATACCCAGATTTAAAGTGAATATGCCTCCCGTAAGGGCCAAACATAGATATTTGGGCCTACACACATTGATCGAATACAAAATTCTAAACTATAGCTATTATACATGATGAATAGCCTAATTACCGAAAATCATTAATTATGCAAATTAGTCATACAATTAAAAACTATATCAAGAGGCTTTAGAAGATGTGCGCATTGTCATGGTTGATGTGTATGTGCCAAATTATATGGAATTTGAAATGTGCATTCCAAGGATGTAGCTTAATTACTGAAGATCATTAATTATTCAAATTACTCATTAAAAGTAAAGGCTATAATTTGATAATGTTATGTCATATATTCTTTCAGTATCAAGAACGTTGTGAACATGTCAGTTAGTAGTGGACATTAAATGTACTAGAATTTATTTCTGAGAAAGAAAAAATAACACAACTTAGTATTATGCAACTTGTGCGTATTGTATGGTTGGTATATGCATTCTTAAGATAAAGCGGAATTAGCAAACGCCATTAATTATGTAAATTATTCATTAAAACTGCAATCTACATCAACAAACTTTATAGGACATATGCGCTTAGTTATGATTAACTTATGTACTAAATTATATTGAAATTGAAGTATGCAGTCTTAAGATATAGCCTAATTACCGAAATTCGTTAGTTATTCAAATTATTCATAAAAGCTTTAAGCAAAATCAACAAACCTTATAGGACATATGCGCCTTGTTATAGTTAACTTATGCACCAAATTATATTGAATTTGAACTATGCGTTCCTTACTTCCTACTTTCCTATTAGACATATGATCATTTGATTGTGTCGATGAATACTAAACTGGATAGAAGATTGTTTTGGTATCTATCTTGTCTTTAAAACATATATCATAATGTTAATTCTTATGCTTGTTTATGTACAATTGCAAACGTATCATTAAAATGTTATACGTTGTTTTGTTTTTTCACTAGCTCAATCGAAATGGAAACCAAACGATATCATGTTTTAGTATTTATCTTGTCTTTAAAATATATATCATAATGTTAATTCTTACGCTTGTTTATGTACAATTGCAAA
Organism: Glandiceps talaboti; assembly: GCF_964340395.1. Classification (NCBI taxonomy): domain Eukaryota; kingdom Metazoa; phylum Hemichordata; class Enteropneusta; family Spengelidae; genus Glandiceps; species Glandiceps talaboti. The sequence goes on from NC_135552.1 coordinate 4,018,359, forward strand.
CATATCATTAAAATGTTATACGTTGTGTGGGTTTTTTTCACTAGCTCAATCGAAATGGAAACCAAACGATATCATGTTTTAGTATTTATCTTGTCTTTAAAATATATATCATAATGTTAATTCTTATGCTTGTTTATGTACAATTGCAAACGTATCATTAAAATGTTATACGTTGTGGTTTTTTTTCACTAGCTCAATCGAAATGGAAACCAAACGATATCATGTTTTAGTATTTATCTTGTCTTTAAAATATATATCATAATGTTAATTCTTATGCTTGTTTATGTACAATTGCAAACGTATCATTAAAATGTTATACGTTGTGTGTTTTTTTTCACTAGCTCAATCGAAATGGAAACCAAACGATATCATGTTTTAGTATTTATCTTGTCTTTAAAATATATATCATAATGTTAATTCTTATGCTTGTTTATGTACAATTGCAAACGTATCATTAAAATGTTATACGTTGTGTGTTTTTTTTTCACTAGCTCAATCGAAATGGAAACCAAACGATATTATTGAAATAAATGATGGAAAGGAGATTTGGATTGGGAAGATTTTACAAACAATCGGGTCCAACTTTGTAAAAGTACATTGGTTCGAAAACGCAAATGGAAAATACAGATTATTATATTTGATATGGCATTGCAACATACCATGCACAGACATCATCAATACTAAATTGATAGACAACAAAGTGCACTTATACAACGGCAAGGTAGGTGGTCATCATAACTATGTTTTGACTTGGGAAAGAAATTTCACATTTCTTTAAATTCACATTCAAAACAGAAATGCAATGGGAATTTGTAAAAATCACACACCAATGACGTACTACTACTACCATCACTACTACTACTACTACTACTACTACTACTACTATTACTACTACTACTTACTACTATTACTGCTACTACTCCTATATTGTACTTCAACTATATGTGTACTGCTACTACTACTGCTACAACAACAACAACAAATACTACTGCTGATGTTATTACTATTATTACTGCAACAACTGCTACTTCTACTACTACTACTGCTACTACTACTGCTACTACAACAACATATACTACTGCTATATTTGTACTGCTACTGCTACTACTACTACTACTGCTGCTGCTGTTACCAATATTACTGCTACATCTACAACAATAATTACTACTACTACTACTACTACTGCTGCTGCTACTACTACTGCTACCACCACCACCACTACTACTACTACTACTACTACTACTACTACTACTACTACTACTACTATTACTATTACTACTACTATTAATAATTAAATAAATCTTATATGATCATACTAATTTTGATAATAATCAAGTTTATT